>NC_091455.1:121889914-121994914 GCF_027789765.1 Dendropsophus ebraccatus | reverse complement strand
GAAGAAAAGCTCAGAATGTCAGAACGCCCTGTATTTTTACTAACATATATTTAGGGGATATAAATATGGTATATGTCATGGATATTCAGGATAGTGTTATGAATATTTGGCGTTTTATTGCATACACTATAATATTATTTAGTTGTTTCATGTTTTGCAAGAAAAGAAAATATCTCTGCAGTCTTTACCTTTTTAAGATGACTATATTCCTAACCAGTGCTTTATCATTTGGTGCAGAAGCCTCTTCTTAAAGGGAACTTACAGTACTGAAAATGCAATTTTATCTGCAGTAATCATATTACAGAGCAGGAGAAAAGTTTTAGGACAACTTTATTAACATTAATCTCTCCCTCATTGGCTCCAGGTAGACAGATTAATAAATACATACCTTTTCAATGGCCCTTTGCAGCTATACAATTTTTAATATCTGAATGATTTGCACTAATCTCTATTCATTGTAGTGAGTCCTTTAACCCCTTCGTGCTGCAGCTAGTTTGGGCCTTAATGACCAGGCAAATTTTTCAAAATCTGACCTGTCTCACTTTATGCTCTTATAGCTCAGTGATGCTTTAACGTATGCTAACGATTCTGAGATTGTTTTTTCGTCACATATGGCACTTTATGTTAGTGGCAAAATTTGGTCACTACTTTGTGTGTTTTTTGTGAAAAACATCAAAATATCATGAAAAATTCAAAAAATTAGCATTTTATGAACTTTGAAATTCTCTGCTTCTAAAAAAAGAATGTCATAGCACATAAATTAGTTACTAAGTCACATTGCCAATATGTCTTCTTTATTCTGGCATAATTTGGTAAACATATTTTACTTTTTTAGGGTGTTATGGGGCTTAGAAATTTATCAGCAAATTATCACATTTTCGTGAAAGTTTCCAAAACTGATTTTTTTAGGGACCAGTTCTTTTTTTAAATGGATTTAGAAGTCTGGTATCCTGAAAACCCCCATAAGTGACCCCATTTTGGAAACTACACACCTTTAAAGAATTAATCTAGGGGTATAATGAGCATTTTAACCCTACAGGGGCTGGAGGAAAGTATTCACAATTAGGCAGTAAAAAAATGGAAAATTAAAATTTTCCAATAATATATACGTTTAGATTAAAGTTTCTCATTTTCAAAAGGAACATAAGAGAAAAAGCACCACAAAATTTTTAACGCAGGTTCTCTTGAGTACAACGGTACCCGATATGTGGGCGTAAACCATTGTATGGGCACACAGCCGGGCTCAGAAGGAAGGGAACGCCAATTAGCTTTTCCAATGCAGATTTTGCTGAAGAAGTTTCTGGGCGCCAGGTGCGTTTGCAGCACCCCTGTAGTGTCAGCAGAGAGAAAAACCCCCATAAGTCACCCCATTTTGGAAAGTACACACCTCAAAGAATTCATCTTGGGGTAGGATGAGCATTTTGACTGCACAGGTGTTAGAGGAAAGTATTCAAAATTAGACAGTAAAAATGAAAAACTCGAATTTTTCCAATAATATGTTTGTTTAGTTTGAAATTTCTCAATTTCACGAGGAATAAGAGGAAAAAAGTACCCCAAACTTTGTAACGCAGGTTCTTCAGAGTACAATGGTACCCCATATGTGGGCGTAAACCACTGTATGGGCACACAGGAGGGCTCAGAAGGGAAGGAGCGCCAATTAGCTTTTTCAATGCAGATTTTGCTGCAGAAGTTTCCGAGCGCCAGGTGCGTTTGCAGTGCCCCTGTAGTGCCAAGAGAGTAAAATCTCCCAATAAGTCGCTCCATTTTGGAAAGTACACCCCTCAAAGAATTCATTTTGGGGTGTGGTGAGCATTTTGACCCCACAGGTATTAGAGGAAAGTATTCAAAAGTAGACAGTAAAAATGAAAAACTCACATTTTTCCAGTAATATGTTCCTTTAGTTTGAAATTTCTCAATTTCACGAGGAACAGGAGAGAAATGTCACCCCAATATATGTAACGCAGGTTCTCCTGAGAAAAACGGTACCCCATATGTGGGCATAAACCACTGCATGGGCACACAGCCGGGCTCAGAAGGGAAGGAGCGCCAATTAGCATTTTCAGTGCAGATTTTTCTGAAGAAGTTTCTGAGCACCAGGTGCATTTGCAGAGCCCCTGTAGTGTCAGCAGAATAGATTCCCCCCATGGGGTGACTTCCCCCCAAGTCACCCTATTTTGGAAAGTGCACCCCTCAAATATTTCATCTTTGGGTGTGGTAACCATTTTTACCCCACAGGTATTAGAGGAAAGTATTCAAAATTGGCCAGTAAAAATGAAAAACTCGAATTTTTCCAATATTATGTTGGTTTAGTTTGAAATTTCACAATTTGACGAGGAACAGGAGAGAAAACTTACCCAAAAATCTGTAACGCAGGTTCTTCTGAGTAAAACGGTACCTCATATGTAGGCATAAACCACTGTATGGGCACACAGCAGGGCTCAGAAGGGAAGGAGCTCCAATTTACTGGAGCAAAACCGCAGCTACTAATAGTTATAAGAATAGCGCAGTTACTAAAATACAATAAAAAAAATGAGATTCCAGGTAATGTGGGGTGGTAACGGACAGTCTGGGGTGGTTATGGGCAATCTGAGGTGGTTACAGGTAATCTGGGGTGGTTACGGACAACATTGGGTGGTCACGGGCAACCTGCTGTGGTTACGGCAACCTGGGGTGGTTACAGGCAACGTGGGGTGGTTACGGACAACGTGTGGTGGTTATGGGCAACGTGTGGTGGTTACGGGCAACCTGCAGTGCTTACAGACAATCTGGGGTGGTTACGGGCAATGTGGAGTGGTTACGGATAAACTGAAGTGCTTATAGGTAATCTCGGGTGGGTACCTGTAATCTGGCATGGTTACCGCAATCTGGAGGGGGTCATTGTCAATTTGGGGTGGTCAGAGGCAACGTGCGGTGTTCAGAGGCAACCTGCGGTGGTCAGAGGCGACGTGGCATGATCAGAGGCGACGTGGCGTGGTCAGAGGCGACGTGGCGTAGTCAGAGGCGACGTGGTGTGGTCAGAGGCGACGTGCGATGGTCACGGGCAACCTGCTGTGGTTACGGCAACCTGGGGTGGTTACAGGCAACATGGGGTGGTAACAGGCAACGTGGGGTGGTTACGGGCAACGTGGGCTGGTTACGGGCAACCTGCTGTGCTTACAGACAATCTGGGGTGGTTACGGGCAACGTTGGGTGGTTACGGGCAACCTGCGGTGCTTAAAGACAATCTGGGGTGGATACGGGCAACGTGGGGTGGTTACGGGCAACCTGCAGTGCTTACAGACAATCTGGGGTGGTTACAGGCAACGTGGGGTGGTTATGGGCAATGTGGGGTGGTTACGGATAAAATGAAGTTCTTATAGGCAATCTGGCATGGGCACCGCAATCTGGAGGGGGTCATTGGCAATTTGAGGGTGGTCAGAGGCGCCGTGGAGTGGTCAGAGGCGACGTGGCGTGGTCAGAGGTGCCGTGGCGTGGTCAGAGGCTACGTGTGGTGGTCAGAGGCGACGTGTGGTGGTCAGAGGCAACGTGCGGTGGTCAGAGGCATCGTGGCGTGGTCAGAGGCAACGTGCGGTGGTTACGTGCAATCTGGGGGGTTACATGTAATCTGCCGTGATTATGGGGAACCTGGGGGGGTTATGTGCAACCTGGAAGGGTTACAGACAATCTGGGATTGTTACTGATAAACTGAAGTGTTTATAGGTAATCTGGGGTGGGTACATGTAATTTGGGATGGTTACAGGCAATTTGGAGGGGGTCACTGGCAATTTGGGGTGGTTACGGGCAACGTGCAGTGGTTAGGGGCAACGTGCGGTGGTTACGGGCAACGTGCAGTGGTTACGGGTAATCTGGGGGGGGTTAGGGGTAATTTGGGAGTAAACTGCAATTATTACTATAATAAAAAGTGTGTGTTTTATTTTTTGTGTGTTTGTCACTTTTTGTACTTTAAACATTCATTTTCACTGTATTACTATGATTACTGTGATATTTTCTATCACAGTAATCATAGTTCAGTGACAGAGACCAAATTGGTCTCTGTCACTTTAAATTTTCAGAGCTTGGCTGGTTGTGGAGCGCATGCGCACTTCACAACCAGCCAGGACACCGAAGAGGAAGGAGCTTCAGGATCAGGTAACATATAAGGGGTAGGGGGTGGAAGGGGACTTGGGGGGTGGGGGGACATCACTTTTTATCCCCTGTCACCAATCATTCATGGTGACAGGGGATAAAAAGTGCCTGGATGCACGTGGCACAAGCGATCAGTATATACCGCTGATCGCTTGTACCGGGATCCCACAGGGGGGTCCCCGATCACTGCCCCATGCTCTCCGCTACCTCCGGTGGCGGAGAGCATGGGTCTTTCATTCATTTTAAAATTTCCATCGCTGTGAACAGACATTAGTCGGTTCACAGCGATGGCGGCGGCCATCTTGGATCTGATGGCCGCCGGGGGAGGGGGGTTAGTGATCGCCCTACTAGGGGGGGCTGATCTGAGGTCTGGGGGACACTTATTTCATCTCCCCCCGCTGTAGATTCAAGGCAGGGGGAGATGAAAGGCGGCGGCGACACCGGTAATCCCCTTTACCGACGGCCGCCGCTATAACGTTAATAGCGGCGATCGTCGGTTAGGGGGGGGGGGGCGGGACGGACCCCACACACTGCCCCAACCCCTCAGCTATCTCAGCCTTATTCTCTGCCATCGCCGTAAAAAGCTGATGGCAGCAGAATAAGGACCCTTAGTGACCGCCGTAAAAAGCTGTATCGCCGGTCACTAAGGGGTTAAGTTTTTGAGAATGCCCAAAGCAGCAGGGAGAGCTGAACCCACCCACCTTTACCTTATTATACTAGTAGGAGTTGGGAAGGAATACAGTGACAGAGATGACAACCACCTGATTGTACAGTACCATCTGACATTGGTTTACAGATACCACAGTGAAGAGGAGTTTACTGGGTTGCTGGTGATAAGGATTATTTAGAACTGGTAGAGTTGGCTGGTGTATACATAACACAAAGAAGCGAGGCGCCTTCTAATGCAGTAATTGGAGATCAGCTCAAATAATTCAACAAAAGGTGAACAGAATGTATGCTCACCTGTACAGGTTGTGCATGTTTAGGCACAACACTATCAATAGCTCAAACAACACCGCAGCCAGCTACAGGTGCCTCGCGGATGGACAAGGAAGTGGAGACAGTAGCAATAGAACAAATTCCCAGCAGCGATCAACTGGGACAGGGGAGAACCTTCCAAACGAGCCTGACGCAGGCTGACGCTGCTGGGAATTTGTTCTATTGCTACTGGTGTATACATGGCAGATGGACTCCTTCTGTATTAGGGAGTAGAGGACCCTCATACTCAAGAGTAGAGATGAGTGAACCGGACGAATTTCGGGTTCGTATGAACCTGAACTCTCAGCTTCTGATTCCCGCTGTCTGCCCGATCCATGGAGAGGCGGATACAGCCTGAAGACCGAACGGAAAACTGGGATACAGCCATAACCATAGGCTGTACCCCAGTTTTCCAGGAGGTCCTCAGACTTATTTTGAGGAGACTATGGATACGTTGTGGATAGGTCAGCACTCCCAAGTGAGATTAAAACATAACTTTTAATTTACAAAAATTAACAAAAATCCAGCGTCTAGCAAACGCCAGGACTCGTGCACCCCACCCACCCTTGTCATTTGCCTTGAGTCGGACTATAATCTTTACCGGGTGAGCTGATCCCCACTTCGTTTATCCGTTATTTTGAGTCTAAAATAACAGACGTCATTTAGCTGCCTGGCCTTCCCTTAATGCAATGACGGATATTTGTACATTATTCTAGTTTGGGTTTACTAATTGGCCTTTGGGTGTGGCTTAATTGAAAAGTCCATTGAGTTTAATAGTAAAAACAGTAAAAATAGTGTGTGAAGAACTAATAAAAAACATCCGCTATTTGCAAAAGATGTCCAAAAATAATGATCATGTTCATTATTTTGATGTCTGCGGTAAAAACGTCTGTTATTCAATGCATTGTGTGCATTAGACGTCTGTCTTCCCATTGACCTCAATGCATTGCCATTGCAGTCAGTTACATGGCGGCAAAAACAGACATTTTGGCACCTTTTCTTTATTTTTGACGTTGTGTGAACATAGCCATTGTCAGTCCTTTATCTTCTTGACTACTTAGCTCACAATGAGCAGATACTTACATGAGCAGATACATAAATAAATGACTAGTTATCCTTGAACCTTCCCCCAAAAACTTTTTCTGCTTTATAATATGCTAGAGTCTTGCAGAAACCTCTTGTCTCCTATTGTACATAGAGAATTGAAAAAGCTTTCTTCTGTAGTCAGCTTACTTGCAGATACAGGATCGGGACAATGGCCGTGAGGATCTGGACCTTTTAGCACATGTAGAATTATTTGATTGCATTTTAAAATAAAATATAAAAAAGGTGGCATTTCACATTTTATATTCTATTTGATATAAAGTGACATGATATCATAACAATTTGTGTGCCATATATCTAAAACTCCTAGTAAATAATAATTTTATACCACCAAATAAATAACAAAATAGACAAGACATGTAAATGTTTTGGAATCACATATTGCTTACCAAAATCCTACAATGTGGGTACATTGTATATAAATATTCCTGGTTCTTATTGTGCTTTATAAAGTTTATATGTGTTAAATAGAGAAGAGAAAAAGAAAATAAAAATTTACTTACCCTTCTTATTTCCCCACTACTGACAATTTTTCCTTGTCGGTTCGTGCTACACTGCATTTTCTTATGTCAGCACAAGGACCTTTTCGTTCAGCCAGTCAGTGGCAGAGGCTGGATATAATTGCTGCTACTGATTGGCTAAGTGGGAAGGTCCTTGTGTCCACACCAACAGAAGAAAGGTAGAAAAAATATTTTAAATACGCTTTCAATCTTTCATAGTTACATAGTTCATAATGTGAAAAAGAGATGAAAGCCAATGAAGTTCAACCTATAACCCTACTTTGTTGATCTAGAGGAAGGTTAAAAAAAAATCTTCTGAGACAGATGCCAATTGCCCCATACTAGGAGAAAAAATACTCCAATACTTCCAGTTATTCTATTAATCTTCTGTCTGTCTAGTGGAGACAATGAAAAGGGGTGTAGTGATTATATTTTCTTATTCTGGTACACATTGGAAATGAAGTGTGAATAAGATTAGATTGTAGATTAGAAGCCAAAGTTCCACAGTGTGAATCCTTAGGCTATGTTAACACACCATACAAATGTCGGCTGTTTTTATTGAATAGCTATCAAATAACAGATGTTATTTTATAACAAAGGCCATTATTTGTATGATGTGCTCCCATTCATTTACTAGTAGCGGGGCTTTGTTGCTGATAAGGTATACTTTAAAGATTAGCAACTTTAAATTAAATTAGCAATTGTTAAATTAAAGTATAATTCATTTGGGCATTTGGGATACCATTGGTCAGAAACCAAAATGCTTATTGCCTATCAATAATTTGATACCTGGCAGATTTTATATGATAAAAAAGTGAATTTACTTAACGAAAAAATAAACATATATATATATATTTATTTATTTATTTTTTTGGCAGGGGGGGGGGTGCCTTTTGGGTCTGTAAAACATTGAAATGAACAGAAGTACTTTTTAGTCCAACTCATTTTTATCAAATTTGATGGCAAAAGAGCATTTTAGAGACAGTATCCATAAGAAATTGGTTTCACTTAGAAACAGTGAAGTGTTTTACCTTTCTATAAAGTCTTAGTCAGCTCAGCTTTAGGGCATGACATCTAATTACAGGGCATGATGAAATTGCATCTAAGTTGCAATAAAAGCATTTATAAAGATTGATACTGTCTTAACCCAGTGTTGCATAGCAAGGTGCTTTGTGGCTTGAAAGAAATCCAGACAGTGCAAAAAGGGAAGAGCTGTATCAGACATTTTTGAAACACACTAGTAAAAAACAATAGTATTTTACAGTTTTTCTATATTAGGAAAATAGGAGTTTTCATTTAATTTCACTTTTCTAATGTTTTTTTTTTTAACTTTAAAAATAGTCAGAGTTTTTCTATTTATTAGCTGTTGCAAACATGGCTGCTAAACAAACTAAGGGAGGTGAAGAAAAAAAAAGCCCTGTAAGCCCTGATCAAAAATGTGTTGGGTGAAACCATGCCTGCTCACAATGTCTAATAGCTGAAGGATGTTGCTGATGTTGCAGAGACATCATGCAGGATGTGTTTTTGCCTGCAAACAATAACTTACACCACCCACTCTTGTTTTAGGAGATATACTTCTCAGATGTAGTAGGAATAGAAGAAAACATTAGGGAGCTAAAGACATAAAATTAGGGATTGTCCGAGCCTGCCGAGGTTCGGGTTCGTACGAACCCAGACTCTCGGCAATGATCCCCGCTGTCTTAACCTCCGTGCAGAGGGTGGATACAGCTGGAGGTCTGCCTGGAAAACCGGGATACAGCCACAGCTGTATAACATATATATATATATATATATATATATATATATATATAATATCTTGTGTTTCATAAAGCAAAGAACTCAGTTTACAGATTTAGGCTATGTTGACACTACGTATATGTCCGGCCGCATATTTTTCGCGGCCGGACATACACGTGTAAAACTCCGGCAGGGATTTACGCAAGTTGCGGCTGGCTACGTACAGTCCGCAAACTTACGCCCGTAAGCTACATACGCTTCCCGAGCGGCGTACGTAGTGATCTGACAGCTGTCTTTTACTTAGATATTTTCGGCTAGCCCCGGACACCCCACAGAACCTTTTGGATTGGCAAATCAAAGTGTAAAAAAGAAGAAATCACCACTCTGTACGGGACCGCATGTTACGCTACGGATGTAAGTTACAGCATTTCCGTCCCGAAACAATGGTCTGGTTCATTTTTTATGGCGCCGCATACGATCCGAGCGTAAGTTCTTACGTAGTGTGAACTGTGCAGCCGTAGATCCTATACTTTCCATTGTACGCAAACTACGTAAATCTCCGGCCGCTTATTCACGGAGCGGGCTACGGTCAGAAACTTACGTAGTGTGAACCTAGCCTTAAAGTAAAGCTTGGAGGGTTAACATATTGTATGTAACATGCTATGGTTCCAACCAGGGACATAGGGAGGGGGACCTGGGGGGCAACTGCCTCGGGCGCAAGGCCTGGGGGGGGCGCTAGCAGGGTGGCTGGGGTATCCTGTGATTATGTCCAATGAGCATCTCTATCAGTCTGACTAAGAAGAGAGTCGCACATTGATGGTGGAGGAGGAGCAGCATGGCCGAGTTCAGGGAGGGGGAGGGGCATATAGCCTCAGAGCAAAGTGAGAGCCCAGCATGAGGTAAGTGCTGCGCTTACGCCCGATGTGGTCACACACAGCGTTCGGGGAAGATGGCCTGCTATGATGTATAGCAGGCGCTGCTATATGCTGATCAATACAGATCAGCATATAGCAGCTAAATTCAGCTTTCCGGGTCATCGATGACCCGGAAAGCAATAGCGATTGGTGCTGACCGAGACAGCACCAATCGCCATCAGTATCCGGGGAAAAGATGGCGCCGATGCCACCCCCACGATCGCCGTGATAGGTAGGTCGACACGATCGACAGCTAGGTAGCGGAGGGGCGCAGAACAGGTGTGTATAGTGTAGGTGCACTATACTCACCTGATCTGGGCGTCCGGAGCGGCGATCGGCGGTCCGTGCGTCCTCTTCTCTTCGTCGCGTCGCTTCCGGGTTTCGTCGGGTCCAGCGTCGTCTAACTTCGTAAATCTTCATAAATGTTCGGCTCTTCGGGCTTCGGCGGGCCTCAGAAGTCTTCGCCAGCGTCGCTCTACTGCCCCCTAGTGGCTGATCAGTGAATATTATTCACTGATCAGTTGCTTTGGGTTAAAAAGTTTCCCCCCCCCCAATTTTTTTTTTCCTTTTTATGCGCCCTAACACCGCTGAGTGCTGATCAGCATCGCACGTAAGTGCGCCGCTGATCAGCAACTCCTCCTTTTTGGCATAGGGGCATTTTTCCCACCTATATCCTACAGCCACTGTCTGCTGATAAGTGCCGCACATAAGTGCGGCATTTATCAGCAGCTCCTTTCTTGGCGTAGGGATATTTTTTCTTACTGTCAAAAAAACTTAAAAAACACTACATTACACCACACTACATGAAATAAAGTTTTACACAACACTACATTACACATTAACATACCCCATATACTAGTCCCCGTATAAAGATTTCTCCCAGGGTGTTTTCGACGTCGGACGCATACGTTATTATTGCCTCCGACACCGAAACAGCCAGTGAGGATGAATGGGGGGGATCCTTTTTCCCTCCATTCATCCTCATCCTCATCATCCAGTGACGTGTCTGGGGGTAGCGTAGCGTACGCTGCACCCCAGACACGTCTTTTCCGCCAGTACCGTCCCAATAAGAGATGACGGTATGGCGTGAAATTCTACAAACTCTGTGAGAGTACCTTAGGGTACACTTACAGACTAAGGGTATGTGCACACTGCGGAATGGAGAAGGATAACCCTTTGTGCATTGCACAGCTGGCACCGGCCGGCGGAATGATGCGGGCGCGTGTCTCCACCCGTGTCATAGACTTTGTTCTATGCACGGGCGAATTCCGTCGTCCGTCCAAAGAATGAACATGTTCGGCCCGTGCATAGAATGGAGTCTGACACAAGCGGAGACGCGCGCCTGCATCAGTTCGCCAGCGGGTGCCAGCTGCGGAATGCACAAAGGGTTATCCTTCGCCATTCCGCAGTGTGCACGTACCCTTAGAGTTTATGTATCCAGACCCCAGATGACCCCCCCCATCCTCCGAGTTAGTGAGGAGATTATTTGGAAACTGATCTTCCCACTGCTGGATAAAGGTTACCACCTGTACGGGGATAACTTTTATACCAGCATCCCCTCTTCTGGTCCCTCCCTGCCCGAGCTACTGTAGCTTGCGGCACGATCTGAAAATATCAGAAGCAGTAATAAAGCCCTAATGTTTAGCAGCCATGGAGCGGACCCAGCACTTCTGGATATGAAGGACCCCGTATCGCACCAGGACAACATTTTTCAGGTGACGTCCCCCACACTCGAAAACAGGAGACCCCAGAAGAAGTGCAGAGTGTGGGGTAAAATGGTGATCAGGAAGGACATCATTTTCCAGTGTGTCACCTGTCCTGATCACCCCGGTCTCTGCATACAGGATCGCTTCTAGGCGTATCACACGTCATTGGGGTTTTACATTTTCTAAATTCTGTCCCTTATTTCTATTTCAGGGGTCACGTTGATCCAGGGATTATTCTGATCGCCATTATGAAGTCGGGAAGTAATTTTTCCCCTGTGATAAGGCTACTGTCGTCTGCCTCACAAGGGTTTTTTGCCTTCCTCTGGATCAACACAGGTTGAATTTGATGGACACCTGTCATTTTCAACCTTATAAACTAATAATTGGCCTAATACCCCCAAATAAATTAAAATTGTCCCTTTTCCCCAGCTAAATAGGTATGGCCGCCATTCCCATTAGAGGATGCCATGATGCATTTACAAAGCCTCTCTGCGGCCAGGACAGTAGAAACCCCCCACAAGTGACCCCATTCTGGAAACTACACCCCATAAAGAATCTAACAAGGGGTGCAGTCAGGATATGGCCCCCTGGTAACGGCCACATTTGTGCAGTAAAAATTGTATCTTTTATTTTCACAGCACATGTTCTACATATGTGCCCGTTACCAGTGGGGTCCATATACTCACTGCACCCCTTGTTAGATTCCTTATGGGGTGTAGTTTCCAGAATGAGGTCACTTGTGGGGGGTTCCCACTGTCCTTGCAGCACAGGAGCTTTGTAATTGTGACATGGCCTCCATCCTCCATTCCAGCCTCTAAATGGCGCTCTGATCATTTGGTGGCTTGCCCTGTGCCCATATGGCACATTATGTCCACATGTGGGGCATTTTCGTACTCAGGGGAAATTACCCTACACATTTTGCATTCATTTTCTTTTTAAACCCCTTGTAGAAATGGAAAAAATCAAGGCTAGACCAACATTTAGTGTAAAAATTTTTAATTTTTACACTAAATCATTGATCTTGTCTTGATTTTTTCATTTTTACAAGGGGTTAAAAGATAAAAAAAACACAAAATGTGTAGAGCAATTTCCCCTGAGTACAGAAATACCCTACATGTGGGCTTAAGGCGACATGCGGGTGCAGGGTAAGCCACCAAAGGGAAGGAGCGCCATTTGGTTTTTGGAGGCTGGATTTGGCTGGAATGGATTTTGAGGGCCTTGTTGCATTTAAAAGGCCTCTGTGTTGCCAAGACAGTTGAACCCCCCCACAAGTGACCCCATTATGGAAACAACACCCCTCAGGGAATGCAACAAGGGATGAAGTGGGCATATGGACCCCACTGGTGACTGGCACAAATGTGGAACAATGTGGCGTGAAAATGAAATATTACATTTTTTACACTATAATGTTGGTTTAGTCTTAAATTTTTCATTTTCACAAGGGGTTAAAAGATAAAAAAACACAGAAAATATGTAGAGCAATTTCCCCCGAATCCGTAAATACCCAACATGTGGACATAAAGCGCCATGTGGGTGCAGGGCAAGCCTCCGAAGGGAAGAAGCGCCATTTGGATTTTGGAGTCTGGATTTGGCCAGAATGGATGATGAACGCCATGTCGCATTTACAGAGCCCTCGTGCTGCCAAAACACTGGAACCCCCCCACAAGTGACCCCATTCTGGAAACTACACCCTCTAATAATGGGTGCAATGAGGATATGGACCCCTTGATGACGGGCACATTTGTGACGTGAAAGTGAAAAAAATGAAAATTTTCACTTTCACGTACAGTGTTCCACATTTGTGCCCGTCACCAGTGGGGTTCATATGCTTACTGCACCCATGTTAGATTTCTTGAGGGGTTTAGTTTCCAGAATGGGGTCACTTGTTGGGGGTTTCCAGTGTTTTGGCAGTACGAGGGCTCTGTAAATGCGACGTGGCCCTTGAAATCCATTCCAGTGAAATCCAGCTTCCAAAAGCCAATTGGCGCTCCTTCCCTTTGGAGGCTCGTCCTGCGCCCGCTTGGCACTTTATGTTAACATGTGGGGTATTTCCGTACTCGAGAGAAACTGCGCTACACGGTTGGTGTTTTTTTTTTTTCTTTTATTCCCTTGTAAAAATAAAAATTGAAGGCTAGAACAACTTTTTAGTGTAAAAAATAGAATTTTTTCCTTTTTTACGCCACATTGTTCTGAAAATCTGTGAAGCACCTGTGGGGTCCAAATGCTCACCGCACCCCTTGTTACATTCCTCGAGGGGTGTAGTTTTCTAAATCGTGTCCCTTTAGGGGTGTTTTTTAGGTTTTGGCACCCCAGAGCCTCTGCCAAGCTGAAGTGGTACAGTCAAAAATGACCAAATAAAACGGCATTGAAATTCACTAGGCGCTCCTTTATATCTGAGGCTTGTGGTTACGTCAAATTTCTATAAACTGCAGAAACAGGGCAATCAATATTGGGGTGCATTTCTCTGCTAATAGGTTTATCTTTATGAAAGATATTCGATTACAATAAAATCTCTGCACAGAAAATTAAAATTTTCACATTTCTTACACACTTAGCTTTTATTTCTGTGACTCCCCTAAAGGGTTAAAAAAACTTTCTGTATGTGCTTTTGCAGAGTTTAGGGGGTGAAGTTTCTGAAATGGGGGGCTTTGTGGGGCTTTTTAACATAGAGTCCCCTCAAATACACTTAAACCTGAACAGGTCCCTAAAAATATCTGATTTTGAAATTTTACTGAATATTTGAAAATTTGCTGCTAATGTTTTAAGCTTTCTAAGATAGATTAATAAATGCCGCCAACATAAAGTAGACATGTTGCTAATGCTATTTAATATATAATTTATGTGGCATAACCATTTTCTGTATAAGCAGAAAAGTTTCAAAGTTGGAAAAATGCATTTTTTCAAAAATGTTGTTTTGGTTTTTTTCATAAAGATTTGTTATAAATATCGACTCCAATTTACCAGAAATTTAAAGTACAATATGTCACGAGCAAACAATCTCAGAATCAGCCGGATAGGTAAAAGCATCCCGAAGTTATTAATGAATAAAGTGACACTGGTCATATTCATAAAATTTGTCTCTGTCCTTAAGGCCATTTCAGGCTATGTCCTTAACCCTTTAAGGACCGTGCTAACTTTTGTTTTTGCGTTTTCGTTTTTTCCTCCATGTGCTTAAAAGGCTATAGCACTTGCATTTTACACCTACAGACCCACATGAGCCCTTATTTTTTGCATCACTAATTGTACTTCGCAATGACAGGCTGAATTTTTCCATAAAATATGCTGCGAAACCAGAAAAAAATTATATGCGCAGTGAAATTGAAAAAAAAACTGCAATTATTTTTCTCTGGGGGGGGGGGGGCTTCATTTTTACGCCGTGTGTCCTATGGAAAAACTTAGTTGTTATATATGTTCCTCAAGTCATTAAGATTAAAACGATATATAATATGTATAACTTTTATTGTATCTGATGGCCTGTAAAAAATTAAAACCATTGTTAACAAATATACGTTCCTTAAAATCGCTCTATTCCCAGGCTTATAGCGCTTTTATCCTTTGGTCTATGGGGCTGTGTCAGGTGTCATTTTTTGCGTCATGATGTGTTCTTTCTATCGGTACCTTGATTGCGCATATGCGACTTTTTGATCCCTTTATATTACATTTTTTCTGGATTTGATGCGACCAAAAATGCGCAATTTTGCACTTTGGGATTTTTTTGCGCTTACACCGTTTACCGTTTAAATAGTTCGGGCAATTACGCACGCGGTGATAAAAAACATGTTTATTTATTTATTTATTTATTTTTATTTGTAAAATGGGAAAAGGGGGTGATTCAGACTTTTATTAGGGGAGGGGATTTTTTATTAATAAAAACACTTTTTTTTAACTTTCCCTTACAGTAATATGAAGCCCCCTGGGGAACTTCTATATACACAGAACTGATCTCCCATTGAGATCAATCCTGTGTATATAATAGAGCAATGATCCATCAGATCGGTGCTCTATTATAATGGTCTGCTGCAGACCATCTGAATAGATTGCCGAGCCGGGATCAGCATCATTCCGACGCTGAGCCCCGGCCGGCTCATTAGAACGGATCTCCCCTCCGCGATCGCATCGCGGGGGGGAGATCCCCCACTGGACACCAGGGAGAGGGGGCACAGCTGCTATTCAAATGCAGCTGTCAGCTTTGACAGCGGCATTTGAATAGTTAATTAGCCGGCTGCAGCGATCGCCCGCGCCGGCTAATACACGCGGTCCCTGGCTGCACTTAGCAACCGGGGACCGGGCACTGCAGAGAGGGCTCACGCCGGGAGCCCTCTCTGTTTACTCTTAACGGCCGAATGACGGGTATACCCGTCATGCGTCGTTAAGAGGTTAAGGGGTTAAGGAAAAGAGTTGATATAAACTTTATAAAAAAATAATCTACAGTTGGACGGACATCTCCTAATGTAATTTTTGTGTTGTTTAGGTTCATTATTCGGGCAGTCGACGGAATCTTCCTGTGCATACAGTGGAGTCTCTGGAACAGGCGTAGATGGGCAGGGCCACGAGCTACAAGATCCGCATAGGGTGATCTGCCTGGATTCCTCAGTGTGCACATACGCAAACACTGGGATTATGTAAGAACCTGCAGAAAGGGAAGGAGGAAATACATGCTGCTGGGAAATTATAGAAGAAACTTGTAACAATAAGCTTATAGAGTGTACAAAGTATATTTTTATGGGACGGTAAAGTTAGTTCCTATAGGACATTGTAAGGATTATTATCAAAAATTATAGATATAGTATAATGGAACTAAATCTTTTTTTTTTTTTCAATGTTGCTTGATTACAAATAGAAGCTTTAAAAACCGAAATGTATGCAAGTAACACAGTATAGCATTGTGTATTATTAATTTTAGACTTAGGAACATCCTCTGTGGCAACATATTGTTTTTTCTTTGGACTGTATCATTAAACTTCATGAGCTATACAGTTAATTAGAAATAATTCAGATGTTCCCTAATTTATATTAATACACTGTCCAATTATATACTTTACATAATGTATAATAATCTATAATTTTATAGGAAGTATTTACATACTATTTGATAGCACCATTCTAATTGCAGCATGTGTAACAAGCTGTTACAGTACAACATATGAATATCTTGGTCAGAGATTGATCAGACAAAGATTTTCAGATAAAGGAAAAAACATGAAACACTGAAATGATCTATGCTAATTTTTCATAATTTATGGAGGAGTAGCTTGCCAATTAGGTTACTAGTAAATTTACAGGTAACTACTATGTATAGTATTAGCCAGTATTAGGAGAGACTGAATGCCCTATTACATTATCCGTCAAATCGGGCAGATATCCCTCCATGTAATAAAGCCTGTGATCAGCCGATGAACAAGCAAACACTCGCTCATTAGCTGATCGCTGTCCTTCAACATGTTTAAAAATCATTGACTGCTGACCACACATCTCTCTGTGTAATAGATATGCAGCCAATGGTTGATTTAAGGAAAGCCCTGCAGGAACATTACTAGCGATGTGATTATTGAGTCTATAAATAAGCGTCGATCTAGCAGATTGTGTTAACTTAGAATGAGAATCAGGCCACCTAATACGGCCTTAAGAGAAGCAGTAGTACACACAACTCATGTAAGAAACCATCACACTATCAGATATAAAAGAGAAAACAGATAATCGCCAGGATGGAGGTCTCTGTATAAAATTTACATGTATCTTTTACAATTTAAAGTTCAACCATGGTTTCTTTTGCCATCTAGGCCAGTGCAGATGATGTTTTTCTTTTTCTTTAGCCGCCACATTCCCAGTTTAATAAAAATTCAGACTGTGCTTTATTCCATACAATTTATGTGCAACGTTTCAGCTTCACATAGAACCTTTTTCAAGCTACAGCCTTTCTAGATACACTATGTTGTATATGTATTGTTCTTTAATATTCACTTTGGAACATATATTGGATTGTATATTCCTAGAAACTACTTGCACTTTGTTTCTTGGACACAAAAAAAAAAGAAAAAAAAAGATTTTTTTTTTTACAAATTCAAACTCTTTGCATTTTGAGCATATGCTAATGAATGATGATGTCACATCCTTTAAAAGACTTTTCCCAGTCCACGCTTTTACCAATTAGTATTACAGTAGTAGGCCAGGTTCAGACTATGTAAGTGTGCGGCTGTATTTGCGGCTGTAATTGTGCGGCGGTATTTTTGGTGGTTCATGCGTACGCTGGAAAGTATAGGATATACGGCTGCACAGTGCACACTATGTATGAATCTACGGCCCGATCGTAAACAGACCCGTAAAAAATGAACAAGACCATTGTTTGCGGCTGGAAACGCGGCCGTGGATTGACAGGCGGTCCGTACGGAGTACTTCAAAAATAGCCGGCAATGATGCCGAATGCCGATGCCTCTAATAGTTAATATATTAAATTAATAAAACACATTTTCTTTGTAATAAAGTCCCTTTCGTTGTTCAATAATTTAATTCTAACAAATCCATCATTTTGCAATTAAATATACTGTTAAAATATATATAAATAAATTTATATTTATATATATATTTATTTTTTGACAGTATATTTAATTGCACAATGATGGATTCGTTAGAATTAAATTGTTGAACAACGAAACTGAATTTATTTAGTCGAAAATGTGTTTTATTAATTAAATATTAATTAGTACAGGAAGCTCCATAAGCCGTTAATTCATATTGCCGGCAAAAGAGTATTCTGTACTAATCATCACTTTACTTTAATGAAAACATCAAATGTTTCTTCTAATTATGTTATCACAATAGCATTATTAGAAGAAACATTTAGAATTATATGTGCGCTCAGCTGATTGGCTGATCGGCTCAGCGCACATATAAAGAGCGGGTCCGCAGTACAGTGACTTCATTGTGCTGCGGACCAGCGAAGAGGACACATCGGGGTGAGTATAGAGCTCTCTCCACCCCCTCCCCAGCACTGCACCCCTTCCAGCAAGGAATGGGGGTCACTTAACCCCTTCCTTGCTGGGATGGGTGCAGTCTTACATCAGTCTGGCCCCCAAGGGGTTAAGGGGGATGCAATACATCCTCCCTTAACCCCTTGGGGGCCAGACTGTAAGCAGCGATCTGTAAAGATGCTGCATACTGTAAGGAGCACAACACCGCTCACAATGATGGGTGTTGTGCTCCTGTTTGTGTGTTTTTTGTGTGTTTCTCCCTTTTTGTTTTTCAGATATCGGTATCCTGGGGATTACGTCGGATTCCGTGGACTACGTCGATGACCAGCGTTTTTTTTTTTTTTTTTTTTATAAAATGGTCAATGAGGGGTGTGGGGGTGTTTTTATTTGAATAAAAAAAAAATTTAACTTGTGTCTTGTCTTTATTTCTTTACTTTATAGACTTAGTAGTGGAAGCCGTCTAATAGACGGAATCCATTACTAAGTTGGGGCCTAGTGTTAGCCGGTATAAAATGGCTAACACTAACCCCCTATTATTACCCCAGTACCCAATGCCACCAGGGGTACTGGGAAGAGTCGGGTGCCAGTGGTCCCTGAGCATCAAAATTGGCGCTCCTGGACCGGGCGGCAGCAGGCTGGTAAGATTTAGGCTGGGGAGGGCCTAAACCAATGGCTCTTCCCACCCTAGTGTTACCAGGCTGCTGTCGTTTGGTTTTTAACCCGGCTGGTTATAAAAATAGGGGGGCCCCTATGCGTTTTTTTAAAATAAATAAATAATTTAAAAAAACCGCATAGGGTCCCCCCTATTTTTATAACCAGCCGGGTTAAAAACCAAACGACAGCAGCCTGGTAACACCAGGGTGGGAAGAGCCATTGGTTTAGGCCCTCCCCAGCCTAAATCTTACCAGCCTGCTGCCGCCCCAGTCCAGGAGCGCCAATTTTGACGCTCCGGGACCACTGGCACCCGGCTCTTCCCAGTACCCCTGGTGGCATTGGGTACTGGGGTAATAATAGGGGGTTAGTGTTAGCCATTTTATACCGGCTAACACTAGGCCCCAACTTAGTAATGGATTCCGTCTATTAGACGGCTTCCACTACTATGTCTATAAAGTAAAGAAATAAAGACAAGACACAAGTTAAAAAAAATTTTTTATTCAAATAAAAACACCCCCACACCCCTCATTGACCATTTTATAAAAAAAAAAAAAAAAAAACGCTGGTCATCCACGTAGTCCACGGAATCCGACGTAATCCCCAGGATACCGATATCTGAAAAACAAAAAGGGAGAAACACACAAAAAACACACAAACAGGAGCACAACACCCATCATTGTGAGCGGTGTTGTGCTCCTTACAGTATGCAGCATCTTTACAGATCGCTGCTTACAGTCTGGCCCCCAAGGGTTAAGGGAGGATGTATTGCATCCCCCTTAACCCCTTGGGGGCCAGACTGATGTCAGACTGCACCCATCCCAGCAAGGAAGGGGTTAAGTGACCCCCCTTCCTTGCTGGGAGGGGTGCAGTGCTGGGGAGGGGGTGGGGAGAGCTCTATACTCACCCCGATGTGTCCTCTTCGCTGGTCCGCAGCACAATGAAGTCACTTTACTGCGGACCGGCTCTTTATATGTCCGCTGAGCCGATCAGCCAATCAGCTGAGCGCACATATAATTCTAAATGTTTCTTCTTATAATGCTATTGTGATAACATAATTAGAAGAAACATTTGATGTTTTCATTAAAGTAAAGTGATGATTAGTACAGAATACTCTTTTGCCGGCAATATGAATTAACGGCTTATGGAGCTTCCTGTACTAATTAATATTTAATTAATAAAACACATTTTCGATTAAATAAATTCAGTTTCGTTGTTCAATAATTTAATTCTAACGAATCCATCATTTTGCAATTAACCCCTTAAGGACAGAGCCAATTTAGATTTTTGCGTTTTAGTTTTTTCCTCCTTGTGCTTAAAAGGCCATAGCACTTGCATTTTTCCACCTAGAAACCCACATGAGCCCTTATTTTTTGCGTCACTAATTGTACTTTGCAGTGATAGGCTGAATTTTTGCATAAAGTACACTGCGAAACCAGAAAAAAATTCAAAGTGTGGTGAAATTGAAAAAAAAAAAAGCATTTTGTTTATTTGGGGGAAATGTGTTTTTACGCCATTTGCCCTGGGGTAAAACTGACTTGTTATATATGTTCCTCAAGTCGTTACGATTAAAACGATATATAACATGTATAACTTATATTGTATCTGATGGCCTGTAAAAAATTTAAACCATTGTCAACAAATATACGTCACTTAAAATCGCTCCATTCCCAGGCTTATAGCACTTTTATCCTTTGGTCTATGGGGCTGTGTGAGGTGTCATTTTTTGCGCCATGATGTGTTCTTTCTATCGGTACCTTGATTGCGCATATATGACTTTTTGTTCGCTTTTTATTACAATTTTTTTGGATTTGATGCGACCAAAAATGCACAATTTTGCACTTTGGGATTTTTTTGCGCTGACGCCGTTTACCGTGCGAGATCAGGAATGTGATTAATTAATAGTTTGGGCGATTACGCATGCGGCGATAGCAAACATGTTTGTTTATTTATTTATTTACTTTTATTTATAACCTGGGAAAAGGGGGGTGATTCAGACTTTTATTAGGGGAGGGGGCTTTTTACTATTAACAACACTTTTTTTTTTACTTTAACACTTAAACTAGAAGCCACCCTGGGGGACTTCTAGTATAAGTGCTTTGATCTCTCATAGAGATCTCTGCAGCATAGATTTGCTGCAGAGATCCATGAGATAGGCACTCGTTTACTTTCGGCTGCTGCAGCCGGAAGTAAACGAGTGCCGAGCCGGTGACGGCGCCATCTTGGAGCGGTCCCCGGCCGGCTTCAGAAACGGAGATCGCTCCTCCGGGATAACATCTCCGCCACTAGACACCAGGGAAGGGCTGAATCCGGTAATCGGATGCAGCAGTCATGTTTGACAGCTGCATCTGATTACTGTATTAGCGGGCACGGCGATCGGACCGTGCCCGCTATTACCTACGGTCCCGGGCTACAAGCGGCACCCGGGACCGCCGCGGTTCAGAGCAGGGTCGCCGCGCGGCCCCGCTCTGAGCGTCCTTACCGGCATCAGGGCGTAAATTTACGCCCGATGTCGTTAAGGGGTTAAATATACTGTCAAAAAATAAATATATATATAAATATACATTTATTTATATATATATATATTTATTTTAACAGTATATTTAATTGCAAAATGATGGATTAGTTTAAATTTAATTATTGAACAACGAAAGGCACTTTATTACAAAGAAAATGTGTTTTATTATTTTTATAGATTAACCATGAGAGACATCGGCATTAGTGCAGAGGATCGCAAACCCCGGTAATAGCAAATTATGTAAACTGTGTTCCCTGCTTTCCCAGATGCATCCAGAGGTGTTTGCATCACTTTCTTAAGATTTTATTTGTTATTTTTAGTTGAACCAGATTTCCAAGTAAATGACCGTATGTTTTGAGCCGCATGTCTATTTTTTCCCACTGCCGTAGTTTCATCCGCACATTTACAGCCGCATAAAAAATACAGCCGCACAGTTACATAGTGTGAACCTAGCCGTAAACACTGTATGTGCAGCACTTATCCAATATTAAGTTACAATGAGGGGGATGTGCGGATAACGCCATTTATCTGCGATAATGCAGGGTAGCTGTGTGCCTTTTTGGGAGATCCTGCTAGGAGTTCTAAAGCTCTCACACAGGTACTGCGTCCTGATGGTGATGAGAATTATCCTGCAATCATGTGCTCTATGCTGTGCTGGATTCCAAATAAGGTAATTAGAGATGAGCGAAGAAAGCCAGCGAATCAAAATTTGCTGCAAATCAGGCCGCTTTGCTTTATAACGAATTCCCATCCAAGGAAATTCACACAAAAAATATATAAATTGAGGCCACACATGCTGTCTGAAGCATCACTGGGCCGGAGAAAGAGATTAACTATAATTCTTAGCTCCCTGTCCAATCAGCTGCAGGCCCCTCTGTGATGTCAGCACCTCCCCCTCTATATAAGCTGTTTGTTTACGAAGGTGGCCAGTCGGCTGTGTGTGGAGGAGAGAGCAGGATCACAGCAGGCAGTTAGAGCAGAGCAGGGAGAGACTAACAGAGGGATTTAGGCACAGAGGGAATAGGATAGAAGGGCTGATTGTGGGTGATAGTTTGTTGTAGCTAACAACCAAGTGCCCAGTTTACCAAGTAACTGGGTGCCCAAAGAAATTCACTGGAATTAGTGAGAACACAGTCCATATTATTCACTAACTGGGTACTGTAAACTCCTGTAAACTCTTATTAAGTTATATCAATTTACATTGAACTGAGTGTGCGCCTTACATAATCAGTGGTTGCACTCCATTCCTAATGTGTTAAACGAATTTGGTTTTATTACTGAAGTGACTGCGCTCTTTACTTAATCAGTGCTCGCACTCCACTCCTGCTGTGTTATACAAGCATTTCTAATTATTATATATATGTTACAACATTGGTCATATTCATAGCAATTCTTGTTGTGTGACCTCTAGTTATAAGCTTCATGTGCATATTCTTGCTCAGGTAAACTACAATTTTAATATCTATGATAATGAGACAATTATTTATAATCCAAGTGATTTCAGATATGAATATATGTGAATTATTTAAGGGTGCTAAGAAATGCTTATACTATTAGGTTATGTTCACCCAGTGTATAAACAATGGCCATTGTTTGACATGTCCCTGTTGCCAATACTGCCATATTGGCCGCAGGAACATAATTTTATTTTATTTGGGTGTGCCTGCAATCTTAACATTGAGTTCAATGCTAAGTACGGCCATACTTTGCGTGAACAGAGTGTGAACAGCGTCCGTTGTTCACACTCAAGTGGCCGGAAATATGTAGCATGTCAGTTATTTCCGCATCCGAATTTTAACAACGGATGTTCTTCAGTATGGTGTGAGAATGGAACAGGCAGCATTGCATCAAAAACAGCAGCCATTCTTTGCAAAAATAGTACATTGTGTGAACATACCCTTATAAAGCACCTATATGTAGACAACATGATACCTTTACAGTTTGTGCAATGCTATATACATATGTGTAAATCCATAATTCACCCCATATTTCCTCTGTTTTATATTAACATTGTATAGCCACTGGTTTCTTAAGGGAACTGTATGCCACATGTAGAGCAAATACCCACTGCTAGGAGTATGCCGTTGTAATGTGCAGCTTTGCTTTGTGAAGCAGTTCTGAACACCATTCTGACATCTATAAAAGTTGGTGATTTAGGGATGTATATTTCAACACCATATCAATTGCTTTTGCTTACATCTACAAACCTTTTAATGTGAGGACTGTATTTTCCTCTGCCATGGCATGATCCTCTCCAGTAATTGCCTGTCTGCATTGTTTGCAGATTGGATTATGACAGGTGTGTGATATCCTGGTATACGATACAAGACTTGTTTAAAGAATTCCATTGTTGAAAGAACAGGTGACATGGGAGGAGTAGACGATGAATACAATCTAGTGATGATTTCCCTCTTCCTTTTGTTTCAGCAACAAAATCAGATGCATCTCCTACTGTCAATTGTGTGACCTCATATCTATATCATGAAGTGGCTGCCTTATTCTCTCACTACAAAACATAACTATGGAAAGGCTTACTCACCTCGAATTTACTGCTGTGCCTATTAGTTCCTCTATAAAACCTACACATCGAAATAGGCAGCAATAATAATTTTCTTTTTTTATGTGACCACTAAAGGAGACTCCTTCATACTTCTCATTATTAGATTTTTTTTTTTTACAGACTGTAACTAATGAAGACAGAATTGTTCTTTATGAGCATGAAATATTGATTATTTTCAGGGTTAAGAGACTAGAGACTGATTTCATAGAGTGTACCTTTGGTAATTTTATACCAGGTAAACAAAAAAAACTTTCCCAAACTATTCAGAAAGTATTGCACTAATAACAAAGCATAGTTTTTAAATGCTTAAGGCTATGTTTACACTACGTAAAAAACACGGCCGTAATTCATAACAATGGCCGTATTTGCTCAAACAATGGCTGTCATTTGCAAAATAACGGCCGTTGTTTGGGCAAACATGGCCGTTGTTATGAAATAACAATGAAAAGTTGCCGTCCATCATTGTTTTGCACCTGTTCAACCTCTCCCCCCAACCCAACCTCTCCCATATGACATATGACATTGTGACATTATGACATATGACATTGTGGCTTGTCTGTTACATACATTGGCCCACATTTCCTATGCCTGATGAGCCTGAGTACCACATGCACCAAAATTATGGCACAATAATTGGGTGACAAATTAAATGTCATGTTTGTGTCAAAAAGATTAGTAAAATGCACCACAATCGAGACTTTAAAATTTTTCAAAAGGATAAGGATTGTCTTAACTAAAGCCATGTTTACAAGCCAAACTAGACACTTTTCTACCTAAAAAAAAGTGGTGCATTATAAGCCAAGATAGAATTGGTGTAAACATTTTTAGACACTTTTAAGCTATGTTCACACTACGTAAAAACTACGGCCGTAGTTCTCGCCGCAGAACATAGTGACATAGTTTTATGTTGAATGGGATCCCGGCCAGAGCGTACACACATCGTATACGCTCCGGCAGAGAGCCCATGCAGCGCCGGAAAAAACTGACAGTTCAGTTTTCTGCGGCCGGAATTCAGTGAATTCCGGCCGCAGAAAGACCTGTCAGTGCACACAGTGAAGCAAGCGGCTCCGGCCGCTTGCTTCACTGTGTGCTATGGAAGGCTCTGATGCGGGCGCGCGCTGATGCGCCCGCATCAGAGCTCCGTGGCCGGACGGATCATCCGACGGTACTTAAGTACCGGCTGCGATGATCCGGCCAGAGACCAGCTGTTCCGTAACCAGGCCGGGGTCACGGAACTGCCGGTCTCATCCGTAATGTGAACATAGCCTTAGAGTTGGACACTTTTTTGAAACATGTAAGACATGAACCAAATTTAATTATTAAGATGTCCTAGAGTAGTAAATATATGCAAAATCATAGACAGTTTTTAGGTGATATAGGTGGACAGGTGAGCTGGCAGGCATTGGAGGGTTAAGTGTTAGAAGGATTACTTCCCATAATCAAATTGCAATACCATATAGCATTCCATTTGCACTCATCTGATGAATCCAATAACAGATCCAATAGTCATTTATCTTGTTCAGTGCATTCATCTCCTATGCTCCTACTTTAGCTTTAAATGTATTGTCCACCCTTAGCGTTATATACAGCCACTATAAATAGGTTATAATCATCAGGTACAGAAAACTTTTACCAAAAGTGCATAGGGCCAGAGAAGAAGATTATTATTAAATTTTTGGCAAAATGGTCATTCTATGTGAAAGGATCCTGTTAATGTTGGTTAATGTATCTGTTTTTTTCTTATTTAACCTTAGGTGTTAATTTTTTTTATTTCATTTTCTTTACTAAGGGGCCACAGATTAGTAGGGAACACATTTCTATGTGTTCCCTGCTGTTCCCAATACAGATCACTGATGACAGAGATCTGTTGGTTCCAGCCCATTAAATTACTGTTACTAATGATCTGTATAGTGAAACAGAGAGAAGACACAGACCACATCCTCTCAGCATGCTTCTTGGCAGTCTCTCCTGGGGAAACCTGGTGACATCATTACTGATGTAATGAGCTTTTCAAACAATTGCCCCAATGTGGAAGCAGATCTTTTGCTTTTAGGAGCACAGCACTGTGCCCAAGGTTCTCAGTAACAAGGTAACTGATTTCAGTCCCCTTGTCAGTGTGTCATGCTGACAGCTCTGCATGCAAGTGCACATAGAGCTGTCAAATTTAACTATGTTAATTAACTGGCTGCACACACAGACCATTTCTGCAGCCTGTTAATCAACATGGGGTGGTTTCAATGGGGTTAACATGTAATCAGCAAGAGCAGGCATAAATTGTAGTAAATGTGGCTCACAGGGCAGGCATGCAAAGTTACATCCCCTAAACCTCAACCTCTGGCCACCCATGGAGTGTGATAATGCGAAATCTGCATGGTTTACCCCAAATCTTGAGCATTTTGACATTACACTGAGGCAGAAATACATAAATTGTTTTCTATGTGTGAAGCCTAAGGCTCAATTTACACATGCTGTAAGTTTGTCCGTAATTGCGAACTATTTATTGTTCACCAGCTCAGTTTTATATGTACAAAAAAAGGCTTGATATTAATTTTATGAGCTTCTGCAAATTCACCAATCTGTAACTTTAACACATATAGGGGTGATTTATATTAGGCCCCGCCCCTTTTCCCCGTCAGGATTCACTAAGGGTCCTATTGCACGGGCCGAGGAGGGCCCGATCAACGATGTAAACGAGCGGCGATCTGCTAGATCGCCGCTCGTTTACTAAGCCTATTCCACGGCCCGATAATGGTTAAGCGAGGGCTGCAAGGACATCATTACCGATGTCCTTGCAGCCCTTGCAGCATCATACATTACCTGTCCAGGATTCTTCTCCGCGCTGTCTTCATCCCCGTGTCCCGCGCGCTCTATCTTCAGAATGGCCGGCCATTCTGAAGATAGAGCGCGCGGGACCCGGGGATGAAGACAGCGCGGAGAAACCTGGACAGGTTATGTATGCTGCTGCTTGTCAAATCGTCGGTCGCCCGTTGCGCACCGTTATTCAACCGTAGCAATGCGCGGTGGGGGAATGATGATTTCAGGCCTGGCGCTAAATGAATGATTAGCCGATGACACGATCGGCTGTTCGTTCTCTCTATTTCAACAAACGATAATCGGCTGAATCGGGCCAAATGTGGCCGGGCGCCCACTCCTACGCCTGGCATACTAAATCTACATCTGCTTCAAGCAGGTGTAGATTTGGATGATGATTTACGCCTGCTCGCAGGCATATGCCAGGGAGAAGGGGCAAATCTGCACTTTCTCCCTGGCGTACACCTCCGGCGGACGCTTCATAAATGTCCCCTTTGGTCTTCAAGTTTTAAAAGCTTTGGACACATTATAAAGTAACTTGGTTTGATAGTGTTTTGCAAGACAAGCTAATAATTTTTTTTTTTTTAATTGTAACTTGGTAAACAAGAAAGATTTCCTAATACAAGCAACGCTGCGTCCACATCCTGATACTGTACAGGGTAGAAATCCCTCTCATTTTAACCTACTGCTATGTGATAAACTTTGTCAATGATGGTTGCCTTCCAGCTCTCCTCAGGTTCCTGACCTCCTTATTGCAGCTTCCCTCTCACCCCTGAATTGACCCCTTTACCAAAAGCTGCTCTGAAGAGCCGGCACTAGTACCAACACCAGCAGGTTTGCAGCCACCTGGGGAGTTGTGTGTGGAGAGAGTTAACTGATTAACCCCTTCTTAACTGACAGTGTTCTTTATTGATACAGAACACCTTACCTACCTTATTTTTGGGCTGTGGAATGAATCATCTGCACTTCAATTATTACTTAACAACTGCTAACTTACTCCCTGTCATTTGACCCCAGCTTGGTCCTTAGCTGCATCTGAATGCAGTCAGATGGCTTTTCCATCCATACATAGCTGCCTTTAAAGGAACATGAGATGCTACACGTCACTTTTCCTTCTCCATTGCATTTCCATTTCTTGTTTCTGATGGGGATGCATAGAAAGCTCCCACTGTTACTTCTGTAACAAATATAGTGGCCAATCTCGTTTAATGAGAAGAAAATTGATTTGTAATTGAACTCTTTACAGGAATTTTTTCCACGGTTCCAGTTATCAAAATTTTACAAAGATATTACACTTGGATTACTTCTGGAATCTTCACCCCAAACAAATGTATTTACTGTGACAGATCCACCATAAACACTGTGGGAGAGATTTATCAAACATGATGTAAAAGTGAAACTGGCTCAGTTGCCCCTAGCAACCAGATCCTACCCTTCATTCCTCACAGATTGTTTGCAAAATGAAAGGTGGAATCTGATTGGTTGCTAGGGGCAACTGAGCCAGTATCCCTTTACACCATGTTTGATAAATTTCCCCGCATGTTCATAAAACTATTGTATTTAGAAAAAGTTGTTGAAGCTACAAAGTCATTATTATGCAAATGTATCAAAGCAATATGTCTGACTTGACCTTGACCTTCGTCCATAAAATCTGCAATGGAACTTAAATTCATCTACAAGAATCAATAAAAGTGGTAAAATGACTCAAGTACATGGCCAAATTCAACTTTTAGTCTGTCATTCAATCATCTTAGGTTGTGGTTGGGCAGCTTTACATTAATACATTGCATGGATAAACTCTATTTAGACTGGTATCTCCACTAGGCACTTAATGAATCAAGACCTGCTAAGTAAATATTTAGCCTTCTAATCCTCCACAACTATAGAAGATAGAAAAATAATATGGAAGTGACAGATGCTTGCCTAATACTGCAAATCACAACATTACTCCATGTTAACACACTGAATGCAGAATTCATCCCTAATCCCTCCTTCACTTAATTCTCAATTCATTCAAATATATATATATATATATATATATATATATATATATATCGGGAAGGAACACTTGGCTGTGCAATGTTGACACAACTCAGTTTCCCTTTCCATAATATTTATTTGTGTATTTATTTAGCATGGGGTACACTGCTTCAAAAAAGTAAATTAGTTTTTTTCTAGAAGTAGAATATCTATCTAATAATCTAATATTGGCCAAACTAGAGTCTCCTCCAAAGATAATTGCCAATTGCATGTTTTTTTTTGTTTTTTTTTTTTACAATGTGACATTGTTTGATATTAAGTCTCCATACACCAGGGGGCACACTCATCAAATTCGCCCCTGGCGTACGCCATGAAAAAGAATGCAAACATTTGTGCCATTTCCATGGCATACAGCCCACTTGCCTAATTGCCTCCTCCTGTGCCTGATTCCCCAGGCAGAAATTATGGCAGAATTATACACCTGTTCTGCAGCAGGCGTGGACTTCTGTGCCTGACGTGCAGCAGACACAGGTCCTGCTGGATTTACCTATTAGGTGAGACCTAATGTGCATATGCCAGTCTCAATAAATGTTCCCCGAAATCTCTAGCCATAACCATTATCCTTCCCCTGCTTTGTACTGGTAAAGGTCAGGAACACCAAAAGAGCTGGCCACAAATGTGTCTCTCTTTAGGAATGAGGTTCTGGTTTAGATAATATGAGATAGTTTGCATATGTTTTCTATATAAACTGTAGCCAAAAAATTTCATACACCAACTGGGTCTCTTCAGTGGGTCAAGTACCTTTAAATATCTATCTACAAGTACATGTCTCATGTTTAAGGGGGGTACTTTATAGAGGAGACTAAAAGGAAACTATTGGCAGCTAGAAAAATTTAACCTGTTGTTGTGTCCCTATAGCGGGCGGGCACTGAGGATAAAGGTAAGCTTATTTTAATCCTCTGCGCCATTTACATGATAATAGCAGTTGTTGCCTATGCTAATGAGGCATTTTGGTGCACTGGGACTACTGCCCTGGGTGCACTGATCTGCCCCAGCCAGCCACTCCTAATGACAATGGTAGTCTCACCCCCTCTGCCCCAGTTGATTTTTATTATTTAAACATTATTACAATATAAGTGACTTTAATTAGGACAAGAATAGCCCAATGTTACTCCATCTGAAACCTTTGGGATGACTAATGGTCCTCCCTAACTGGTTAAGCCTTTATTATCATCCTCTCCCACTCATCAGACTTCCCTCACATCCCTTTTTTACCCTCCCTCCTTCTTTGTCCTTCTCAATATCAACTTTCCGCAGTTCCCTCTTTTTCTTTTTTGTTTTGCTCCTTTTTTGTTCCTTGCCACATTTGAGATAGACCCTTTCCTCTTCTATTTGTAATGACTTGATTATTTAATATAAAGTTGACGCTCAGGTTTAAAGACAACTTTCTAACTGTTTGCATGTATGAGATGTTGCTGAAAAGATTTTTAGTTTCTCTCCTTTCTCTTTTCCTTTCTCCTATCTCTTCCTTAGAGAGAGATATTTTTAGTCTCTCTCTCTATCTCAGGCCTGGTACCTGGGTAGCTAGTTCTAGACGTATCAGCATATGTCAGTTTACCATGTCTAGTTCTATTGTTTGTAGAATTTATAGATTGCACTGTATCCCTAAATTGGGAACATTACTGTGAGAATCCTCTAGTCTGTTTTTTGGTTTTTCTTTAATCCCTTTTAAATCTCAATATTTAAATATCTCAATAATTGAAGAGCAGAAAAATGCATATATTCTATGGTTTTTTTCCATACAGTTCTATTAAAAAGTATAACAGAATGTTTTTTTTTTCAGTTCAAACACACTGTAGAATTTAACAAATCCTAAATGTATGCCAAAAATGTATGCCAAAACGACACTCTTTTGGCATATGTTCAGCTATTGAAGTTTATAGATTTTAGTTTTACCCTAATCTAATACTCTACTATATCTTACCTGAATTATTTTAAGTAGGAGTTTTATCTGTAGTTGTTTACCCTTCTTTAATAACAGTATAATGTTTAGTACCTTTGTTTTAAATCTATTCAGAAGAAATACAGTATGTGATATAGTATTCATAGAGTGATAGAGTACTGTTAATATGCATGCTAAATTTACACTTATCTAAAATACTGTATTGTCAAATGGTGGGAAGAAAAATGGTAAATGAAAGCCTTTAGAGATGATGCCTTCTCCTGCTGCCTCTTTTTCTTTTCATGACAGGCATATTTTTGTAACAGTGTTAAACGTTTCTCCTTAATTGGATTACTTGCATAAATTGCTGCGCTTGTGGACATTTGATAGATGTTGATCCTGTTTATTTTAACATGTCCACATCAGGGGATCCATATGCCCAATACAGCAGTGTGCTGGTCAAATAGTAATTTAAAAAGATGAGAATATGGAGCAAGGTTAAAACTGATATACTCCTTTCATAACCGATAGCCCCGAGTTGTAGGTGCCATTATTTCTTGTATTTTCAGAGCAAATGAACTTGACAGATGGCCGTGTCACCTAAACCCCTACCTACCAACTTGATTATGCAGAAAACAATACAATAGAAAAGAAATCATTACTGAAGGAACCTGGTTAGTCCATAGAGGGCCGAGTGATGCAGAAGAACAAAATTACAGTTGTGGAATTGAACAGCAAGAATGCATTTAACATAAAGTGGGTTACAGCGAGGCAATCAGTCATGGCTAAAGCTATTGTCTGAGCTTGCTTGCATGGAATATGAAGTAATCTGTCATCTCCCACAGAATTTATGCTCAGTTTTTTAGCTAGAAACTTCCAGGTTTTTGTCAGGGCTTGTTATGGGATTATTTTTTATTTATTTTTTATTTATTCCTTTCTATTGGCAAATCATTTTCATTTGCCCAGTAATTGGCAAATTACTAAGATTTAGGGCCTATATATATATATATATATATATATATATATATATATATTTGTGATATTAACTGATCTATATGTACTGTACTGAATGAGCTGGGTAGATATGCAATTGGGTAAATAAACCGACAATTTAATGAATTTGAATTTGTGTGAATAAATGTAGTGTAGCAGCAGTTTCACACAGCTAGTTGGAAAAACACACAGGCTAGAGTCTGAGGGTTGTCTTATCACAAATAACTTTATTTAGGAGCTGCTCCAGGGAAAATGTAGTGAATGATGGACATTTAGTCGTCTGAGCTAGAGTTCTGAGCCACAGACCTTATACTCTAATGTCCAAAGGTAATTGTAAGCTCTTGTAAGCAGGGGCCTCACTCCTCATGTTGGATATGATGAATACATGTGTATTATATGTAGATTAGAATCGGGGTCTCCTCCATCAGCCCTGGGTTAACACATGAAATTTATCGAAGTATGTCAGTTTAAAAAAGATGAGTCCATGATTTCTAAAAGCAGATTAAAAGACTAACCTGCCATTAGGTTCATTTTAAAGGGGTGGGGTTTAGCACAAGGGGAGCATGACCTCCACAACCTGCTCAAATGTACTAACATTCACACAAGCAAACTGGAATAGCTAAAATTGATTTATACAAAGATGATACAAAGATTTGTAGTTTGCTCTGTGTTTTTAACCCATTGTTAATTTGGTTACAAATACCAACCAAAATTTATGCTAACTCAGATACTATGTGAATCCATGTTTGGGCTTGGTTCATGATGCAGTATTTGGCACAGTATGTAAGCTTAAATCATAAATGGAACCTACTGAGATAAAAACCTAATGGAAATATTTGGACCTTAATGGAAAGATGTGGACCCATCCATAGTTCTAGCTAAGGCTGGAGCAAAATACTGAGTCATGTGAAAACATCCTTATGGCCCCGAGATCTGGCAAATGCCCAATTATTGACTCATTGCATCTTTTGTGCCTGCTTAAATATCTTTCTTTATCAGCTGCACATCTCCCTGTGTAAACAGGGGTTTGTGAGGCTTAGAAAGATAAAGGAAAACTGACAGCACACATATGTATATATCCTTGCTGCTTGTAATCCAGCATCTGTTTCTCCGGTCCTCTGGCCGCCTCTGTAACTTCAAGCCACTGCCTCCTCCAGAATGACTGACAGCCGGAGAAGGTGGAGCCTGAAGATACAGCCGGAGTGAGGATTGGAGAGCTAGGTACCAGATCACAAGCAGTGTGTCTGATAAGTATAGCCTGCTTGTGATCTGGAAACTGACAGCACAAATAGATACATATCCAGGACAGCATAAACGATACAAGGATCATTAATGCAGCCAGTCTGCTCATTTTCTTGTGCTGTGTAATGGCACAGCAAATGAGTCACCGATCTTGCTTTTTGGCTCTCATTTGTGGACCCCATGGAAGAGAAATCTGTGTGGTAATAAACAATGGAGGTTTATCAATAGAAAATTATTAAAGTTATAATGATTTTAAAAAGTTTTTTATTATTATTATTATTATTATTATTATTATTATTATTATTATTATTATTATTCCAGTATTATAATCAGGACTGCTGATGTGATGTAGACTGCATAACATGGAGTGATTGGTTTCCATTATAATCTAAAATAACTGAAAAAATAACAATATACAGGTTTAGAAGTGTATAAAAGGTAAAGAGGTTCAATTTCTGCTGCACTGCTGGCCTTTGTTCTTAGTAAGCAGATATATGCAATGTTTAATATGCAGAAACTAGGACTGAATAGCATACAGTTAAGCCTGTTAAAGGGACTATGTGTTGCTGCTTAGGAACTGCATTCTGCCTCTTATTTAATTCAAGGAGACCAGACTGTGCTGAATCCACTAAAGCTTTACGCATTCCCAGCTTTTATGGTTATTTGTTTAACACTGCCTCATTGAAATGATGTTTCGACTGAAGTGCAGGATTTAATTTGTGTCCATGTGGCTGCAGGATGGCAGTTCAAAGGTATTTAAGTAAAGCTCCATTGGAGCCCCAAAATAAAATTGCTACATTTACAGAATAATCATCTGATCCATCTCTGCAATATAAAAGAATGAAGCCCTGGATATTATTTTCTATATTCAGTAAATTTCTCTTCTGTTTTGTATGCTTGGAGGCAGGCAGGTGTGAAATGAGGTAACAAAATAAACCAGGGTCAGATTAATATAGAAGGGCTTTTTAAGAAGATTATTGTCACATTTGGATAAATCATTTGGATAACAATTGGTTAATATGAAAAAAGTGTTTCTGGTTGTAAAGGTCATTTGGTTATTGTAATTCTCTGTCTTCCAAACGCTCTATAAAATTTCTGTGATAAATCACAACACTGTCTTTCCTGTTGGCAAGAGGATATACATCTGTTTTACTTGCTTCCTGAAGGAACTATTGAGCATGCCACTTTTGTAATACTACAGAAAAGTTAAAAGAATCCGTATAGAAAAATTACCTATATTAATCTGCTCGATCCTGGCCTAATCTATTTATAATGTATGATATATTGGATAGAATTGTTGTCGAGTTTATATCAGATTATGTATTCAGATTATATATTTAAAACACATTCTTAACATTAAAGCTCACACATTATTTTGGGCAATTTTGGGGTTATTGATTTCAATTGAATAGAACATTCAATTTCAATAGAATAAAGGCTGGTATTTCACATTCAGTAACAATTTACACCCGTAATTTTTTATCTGTAAATTAAGTAGGTATTTTTTAAGCCATGTATGGTCTAAAAGCACTTTTTTTTTTTTTTTGCAGCGTTTTCCTGCACTTTTTTATTTTGGTTGATTGGATTGCAAATTGCATTGAAGCACTTAAATAATAATTAAAAAAAAAAAAAAAAAGCAACACTAACTTTGTTCATCGTTCTTTTATGCAAAAATTTCAAAAAAAATCAGATCTGGAAAAAAAGTTATGAAAAATAAAAATGGATGAAATTTTTTTTCGATTGGGAAAAGAATGGAATAAATAGCGGGGGGACTAAATACAATGTTTTGCATTGTAAAACTGCTGCTTTTATAAGGCTAAAAATACAGACCAGAAAAAAAAACTAATGTTTACATAGCCTAATACTAGAATGCTGAGCTTGCTATTTTTTAAGGAGATATACAGTATAGGGCTGGGTTCACACTACGTATATTTCATTCAGTATTGTGGTCCTCATATTGCAACCAAAACCAGGAGTGGATTGAAAACACAGAAAGGCTCTGTCCACACAATGTTGAAATTGAGTGGATGGCCGCCATATAACAGTAAATAACTGCCATTATTTCAATATAACAGCCGTTGTTTTAAAATAAAAGCAAATATTTGCCATTAAATGGCGGCCATCCACTCAATTTCAACATTGTGTGAACAGATCTTTTCTGTGTTTTTAATCCACTCCTGGTTTTGGTTGCAATATGAGGACCACAATACTGACTGAAATATACGTAGTGTGAACCCAGCCTTATATTGACAATTACAGAACAGCAGGAGTGAATGATAAAGATAAAATAGAATACAATACAATACAATAGAATTACAATAAAAGATTAAATAAACAAATTGGGTCCTGTATATTATGTCAGATATATTGTATTTGTTATAAAGGAAATGCATGAACACACAGCCACTTCTTAAGTATGCAGTTACAGCTAATAAATTATAATTTTTATTTTTTTCAGTTTTGATAAATAATTGGTAAGTACCATGATTGTAGACCTATGTTCAAACTGTATTTGTGTTGTTTGTTTCCATTATATTTATGTATTTTGTTTATGTACAAAGAAATATATAATGTATCCCTCAACCCCTCAATGGCATTGAATGACCTTTAGCAGAGGATGTGTTTAAGATATGATTATGACAAAAAATGACAATGAAGAGAACAAAAAACTAAAGATTCGAGTTTTCCGAATTTAAATAGTTGTATAATGGTTGTGTAATATAATAGTTATGTAATTCAATGAGTTCCTGGAATTCATCATCACATCTCATATGGCTAAGGATGAAGGTAATTTTCACATGTTTACATATATCACTACAAGCACCAAGGTTGAATCTGTTTCTATTTAATGAGTAAATTAATTTATCAAGTTCACAATCTTCACAAAGCAGGAATACTTTTTTAGATATACAGTAAATAGACTCAAATGTCACAGAAAATGAGCAAACAATGTTCAGAAAATGGATAGGGGGGTTACAAGTTTTAACTAACCATAGGTTATCATCTGTTGATTGAAGAGACAAGGTAATGGCCACAATTAAACTGGAGACTTTGTTCCATTTCTTAACCCTTAGACGACCCAGGACGTATAGTTACGCCATGGAAGTCTGTCCCCAGACGACCTAGGGCGTAACTATATGTCCTGGGTGTTTCTCCGGCTATGAAGCGCGCTCCGGAGCGGAGCGCGCTTCATAGCAGGTGGGGGCCGGCTGCAATCAGCAGCCGGGACCTCACCGGCAAGTACACGCTGCAGCGATCTCGCTGCCGCGTGTCATTAACTCCTTGGCGTTTAACGACCGTGGCGTTTAAGTCTAAGTGACAGGGGGAGTCCCCTGTCACTTACCGATCGGGACCCCCACAGTGTGACTGCAGGAGTCCCGATCATCCCTTGATAAAGCCACGCGAAACGCGCGTAGGGTGAGTAGGTGAGTGGGACTTAATGGAATACAAACATCCTCCATTGTTTACAAATGTATAAAGATGCTTGGTGTTTTTTTCACATTGGAGATTCTTATTTAGTATCTCCTCCATTTCTCAGGGTTCTTGCCCGGGTATATATACATGTAGATATATATATATGTATATTAGTGATTGCTATTCACACCAATTAGTGTGCCATCTAGTGGAGGCTGTTTGTATTTCTCCTACTTTGTATACAGCTATTAGCATGTGCAATATATGATCCTATAAAGTACATCCACATGTCCCCTCGCTGCTTGTATGTTTTCCATTTGTTTGGTTCTGTTTTAACCCCTTTTTGTCTTCATTCTTTATGAATTTTATTATACATTGATTAAATTGAATAAAAGCTTTTGATAGATTTAACTGAGATTGTCCTGCATTTTTTTGATCCTTCATTGGATCTTTCCTTTGGTGTTTAGAGTCGTTGGTGCGTTTGGGACTAGTTACTTTGGGCATTTTCTTGCTTTGACTAAGGAGTCCCGATCATTAAAACGCACCGCCGGAGGTCTCTCACCTGCCTCCGCGCGGTCCGATCTGCGATCTGCTGCACTAAGCCTGCACAGGCAGGCTCAATGAGCAGATCGCCGATAACACTGATCAATGCTATGCCTATGGCATAGCAATGGTCAGTGTAAAAATCAAAGTACTGTATGTACAAGTCCCCCAAAGGGACTTCAAATGTGTAAAAAAAAAAAAGATCATCTGATCTGGCCAGCCAATCAATGCTATCGACATGTAGGGTTCCCTCGTGATGCTACAAGCTCCCAAAGACTCTCCTGCATGATGATTGGCTGAAAAAAAGCCGCCAAACATGAAGGAAGAGGAAGAAGCCATTGTCTCGAGTATCGCAAGATGCTCATCCGAGTAACAAGCACCATCGAATACCCTAATACTCTAATACCTTAATACTTGAGTACCAAGCTCGGACGAGCATGCTTGTTCATCACTAGTGAGTAGAGATTCAATAATGCACATTTTTCTGTTTACTTCTGTACTGTATATTTGCTTTGCTGGTACTCTACTGAAGTGAGCAGTGATGCATGCTGTATTGCAAAGACTGCATGTATAGGAGGGTAGTACGCATAGTACACCATGCCAATGACATCGCATGAAAGATAATTTTTCTATCCTTTTCCCAAAGCATCTTTAAGATGGTATATGGTAGATACATCTAGTAAGGAGATAATAGCTCTATTAGGTAGATGCCACCAATGAGTAGATAATCCCTCCATTAAATATATACCCATAGTAGGTAGATAATTTTGGGTAGATGCACCCAGTAGGTATATAATCCTACACATTTGGTAGGTTTCACAAATAGGTGGATAATACTCATTGGGTAGATGCCCCCAGTCGATAAATAATTCTCTCCCATTAGGTAGATGCTGTAGATGCTCCCAGTGGGTAGATTATTTCTTCCCCCCATAAGGTAAATATCCCCAATAGGTAAGTAATTTCCCACCTAGAATGCCCCCAGGAGCATGGTATTTTTCCCCATTAAACCAGTCCTTTAAAATGTCCCCACCAACATAAAAAAATAAATAAATAAAAAATTTACCTTTTTTCCACTTCAACACTGAGACTTCCTCCACCTCTTACCCCATCGCAAGGAGTGGCACAGGACCTATGCAATAGACTGTGCACAATGAAATGATGACATTGCATATGGCCTGCATCAGATGAGTTCTTTGCATGACCGATAGCGATCCCCTCCATAACGCCCCCTCTCCGCCCCACTGGCGCAGGAGGCGCAGATGGGCCCGATGTGAATGAATCATTTGCAAATAGATCATTTGCAAATATTTTTACGACAATCGGGCCCATCTGCGCCTAAAAAAGGCATTTTAGCCTTTTAATAAATGTCCCCCTATGTGTATAGACTCCAGCCTAGATTCCCTTAGAATGCAGTGCATGTAAGTTGTGTATTAATCACGGTCATTGTTGCACATCAACAACAACGGCCGTGATTAATACACAATTTACATTGTGTAAACATGACCTAAGAGGCTCAAAATTTGACAGATATCTGGTCATCAGAATTTGTGTCTCTAAGGATATTGCACCCGGAGCAAGCACTCTCCATGCTCCATAGCTGGATCAGGATATATCTTATGAAATACTGTATATGCCCATTTATAAATTCAAAAGATGTAAGATCTAAAAATTAAACAAAATTTATAAATTCAAAGGATATGGTGTTAAAATATTTCAATGTATCTAATAATTTTGTATTGACAAATAGCTGTGTCTATGGCAACACTTCCTTTTTACTGACTGTGATTTGTTTAAATGCATGTGACTTTTTTAAAGTAGCACTTTAAACTTGTCTCACCATTGTTTTACTTAATCTGTTATACATGAGTCAACAACTGGTTAGAAGCTTGTGAGACATCTCATATATTTGTGCTAAGGGACCACAATTGGCTAGAGCAAGATTCATTCATGATGTACTAGTTGCCTCATCATTTCCCTTATTTACCGCTAGGACCTGCATAAAAGATAAATCTCTTTTATAAACCTTTAAGCAGTGTAACTGCAGGGGAAGTCGCCAGCATGCTCAGGGGAAAAGTGCTATCTCCTATGGCCCTGAAAATTGATATTGAACATGGAAGGAAAAATCTCACAAGCTGATAGCAATTAGCTAAAAAGGATTTGCGACTCCATGATTCATCACACCAGGGAATCAAAGTCATTTGCAGACAGTGTTTCCACAATCCCAGCATGCCGCTCTAAAGATATACCTCTGTTTACCTCTAACACTCTTGTGTGACATTTCCTTTTTAAGAGACTATTTTCACAGAAACATAGCAGTTTGCCTAGGTATTGCCATCTTTTGATTCTTCCCTTACTGAATGAGCGACTCTCCAACTGTAAAATAAGCCTTCAGTCGGAAGCATAAGTGAATGCGTATATGGTTTGCTATAATAAAGAGCAAAAGGTCACTTTGTAATGAAGAGGAAAAGGCCACTCTTGAGATTTATTTAAGGGGACCTATGGGGCTAAAGAAAACCAAGTCTGATACACTACTGACTGCATTTTAAAATGTACTACATTAAAACGGCACAGCATTCTCCCCAGGGTTGCCCGGTGATTTGACCAATGAATAGAGGCAAGTAAAAATAGCCATTAATATGTTTGGCGGACAAATAAAAGACAAAATAGGATGGTGTGAAACCTAAAATAAAGATGTTATATGTGCATGGCTAAAGGCTGTAACTAGTTGGCACTCTCAATAAAACATGTACAAAAAAATACATTGGTCCCTCAGGTTACAATGGCCACTGGTTACAATATGTTCAACACACAATGGTCCTTTTGAGAACATTGTTACTGGTTAGGTTTTTTTGTAGTGATTCTGTTATAAAGCCCGGGTTGGTGGAGTGCTGCAATGATGGTTGACCTACTCGAAGTTTCTCCCACACTGCACACAAGATCTTTGAAGCTCAGCCAGAATGATCATTTAAGTGACTCTGTACCTACAATCTGACGCCCCCCAAACCACTTGTACCTTCAGATAGCTGCTTTTAATCCAAGATCTGTCCTGGGGTCCATTCGGCAGGTGATGCAGTTATTGTCCTAAAAAAAAAACTTTTAAACTTGCAGCTCTGTGTCAAACTGACGGGGCCTAGAGTGTCTGTGCATTAGGCTGGCACAACCTCTCTGTCCCTCCTCCCCGCCCTCTTCATCATTAGGAATGCTCCAAGCACTCTACTCTACTATTCATCAACTGTGTGACCACAGCACATGGGCTGGATCGTTAAGGCACCTGTGCAGTGTTCACTGCCAGTGGCATTCTTAATAATGAAGAGGCCAGGGAGGAGGGAAGGAGGGGTGGTGCAAGGCTAAGGCGCAGATACTCTAGGCCACAGCAGTTTGACACACGGCTGCAAGTTTTAAAGTTGTTTTTTAGGACAATAACTGCATCACCTGCTGAACGGACCCCAGGACAGATCTTGGATTAAAAGCAACTATCCAAAGTTACAAGTGGTTTGGGGGGGGGGTCAGACTGTGGACACAGAGTCGCTTGTTATAACTGTTGTTATTACTTTCAAAATCGAAATCAACAGTAGATATGATATAAAGCAAGTTTGCAATTCAGATTTTTTTTTTATTTATCATGGAAAACACAGCACTTCCTGTTTTCTGTTTTATTCTCAAAAACAGGAAACAGTCAGAAAACAGGAAGTCCTGTGTATCCCAGGTCTTCTGAGCATTTACAGAGATAAGGCAGTCATGTGATTGACGGACACATTGAGCAGTGACTCTCTGTACTGGCTGGACTTCCTGTGTTTAGTCTGTTTTTTTCAACCAGCACAATCAGAAATTCTGTCTTCAGGAGACTGGACAGCATGAAAACATGATAACAACAACAACAAAAAAAAATAGATTTTGAAAGTCATGACAAATACACTTTAAGACACAGCCTATATGAATTAATCCTGTTTTCCCAGAGCAATTAATAAGGAAATTGAGAAACTGGAAAATCAATTAAACAATTTTAAACAATTTTAGGTAAGTGGTACATGTCAAAGTCACTTTGACACAAATGTCAGGAGCCAAGCTTTCATAACAAAGATTATCCAGAGTATAGTACTTAATGACTTGCAATTAATATAATGAAATAATGTAATAAAGGTGCAGTTTCACCTCCTCCTCCATCTCCACTTGCCAATCCTTATCTGTGACCAGGCTGCCATCAGCCGCTAGCTGGAAGCACTGCAGCACCGCCGTGTGTGGAAGCGTCAACAAGCTGTGCTAAAGCTTCTCAGCCTAGACAACTAACAGTACACCACCGCAGAGCTGTTGAGTGGTGTTGAGCAGCAGACTGCTCTGTGGCTCTCGCAGCATAACACAAGCATGGTCATGTGTGATAATGGAAGTAACCTGGTGGTGGCACTGCAGCTCGGCCACCTCAAACATGTGCCATTCTTGACACATATCTTCAACGTTGTGGTTCAGCATTTTCTGAGAATATACCCTGATTTGCCAGAGCTCTTCCAAAAGGTGCCCCATGTGTCACCCATTTCAGAAAATCCACCACTGGTTGAGCCACCCTGAAGACACTACAGCAGAGTTTTGATTTTCCAGCTCATTAACACTATACAAGATGTGAAACCTGTTTATGACACCCAACCAAGATAAATCCCCCAATACACACCCTAGGATGTCGCAGAGGGACAAGTTCTCGAAGATAATGAGGGAATATGCAGCAGACTGCACCATTGTCTGCCCTGATCATTCTGTGCCATTCAACTATTTATTGGGTGTCAAAACTAGACACATGGCATGAACTGGTGCTGTATGCCAACTGTCAACTGAGAATTCTGAAAGGCTTACACTTCTCAACACTTATCAGGAGTCATTGGACTTCTTTTCTACTCTAGTGCAAAGCAGCATACTGTAAAGCCAACTGACAGGTGTGTTAGCATCTTCCTCCTTCTCCCCCTAAATAAAAATCTCAGTGCACTGAAGATAGATATTTTACGGGGTCACTACCAGGCTTTCACCCACAATTTATAAGGCAGTCAACACCAGGCTCTCACGCATAACACCAGGCTCTTGTGCATTATTTTTACGCAGGGAAACACCAGGCTCTCTCCCAAAATTTTTATGAGGGTCAACACCAGGCTCCCACACACAATTTTTATTAGGGTCACCACCAGGCTCTCACCCCCAATCTTAATGAGGGTCATACAAGTATACCGTAAAGCCAACAGGTGTGTTAGCATCTTCCTCCTTCTCCTCCTCATGAAGAAATTCAGTGCACTGAAGTAATCAATTTTTACAGGGGTCACCACCAGGCTTTCACCCACAATTTTAACAGGCTCACCACCAAGCTCTCTTCCACAATTATCAGGAAGGTCACTAACAGGGTCTTGGGCACAATTTTCCTGTTTCCTGTTTGAATCACAATCTTGTCACTGTTTTACTAGTGTCCCAGCATTGTTCTTGTTTCCAATTCAAATTTAAAATCAATTTAAAATTCAATTTCAATTTTTATTTCAAATTTAATTTTAAACTCAATTTCAATTATTAAATATAACCTGCTTTGCAGCAGCTGCCACATTTGCCCTCTCATAGACACTAGTTAATGGATGGTGGAATTTGGAAGAGGGTCACACCAGACACTCACCATGAATTATAAGGAGGTTTACCAACAGGCCCTTTGTAAGGAACTATGCATCAGGTCCTCTTTATCCAGCATCCCTGGCCTCCTCTTCCACTTAGCAGGGATGCACAATGAGGTTGTTGTTGGGCAACAAGTCAGAGGAAGGACATAGGTATGTGAACATGCAGATGCTCATTGGCCCACCAAACTTCAAATTAAAATTCAAAAATAAATTCAAATTTTTATTTCAAAATCAGTTTCAATTTAATGTTGTCTTAATTTAGGCAGGCCAGTAGCCCATAAAATGCCAAACATACTTTTCAGGACTCATAATCTCTCTGTGTGATTATACAGCGATAATTAACTTAATTTTTATTTTTTATTTTTTTTCCAAATTTCACACAAGGCTCTCACAAACAATTCTCACAACCAGAATATTGTATGCAATATTTAAGGGGGGGTCTCCAATAATTATAGAGCAACCTACAATGATACAGACAAAATAATGACCAAGAGACATTTCAGTTGCTGACTTAAATAACGTAAGTTCCACTTGAGACTTTCAAAAAAAAATTCTAATTTAAAAAGAACAAAGCTATTACCCACAATTATAAGAAGGGTCACAGGCTCTCGCACATCCATTTTTCAAAGGGACAACAGAAGGCTCTTGCGCACAATTATAAGAAAAGGTCACTACCAGGCCCTGGCCTTAATTTTTACAGAGTGTGAATGAGGTCTCATTTATGTGTAATGAAGAATGTATGGGAGTGCTTCTTTTTTTTAGATTATTTGGTAGCCCTTGCATTTGGTGCATAGGCTTAATAAGTCTACGAGTACATCCTTCAAAATTTAAATAGGATGGGTCTGACCAACGTGCACACAAGCACAATATGGCTATGTTCACACAACGTCAAAAAAAGAGAAAAGGCGGCCGATTTTGATATTTAAAATAACGTCCGTTTTTGCCGCAATTTAACTGACTGCAATGGCAATGCATTGAAGTCAATGGGAAGACGGACGTCCAATGCACACAGTGTATTGAATAACGGATGTTTTTTCCGCGTCAAAATAATGAACATGATCATTATTTTCAGATGTCTTTTGCAAACAGCGGACGTTTTTTATTAGTTGTTCACACACAGTTTTTCTTTTTTCACCGTTCTTTCTCCATTTTTACTATTAAATTCAATGGACTTTTCAATTAAGCTGCATCCAAATGGCAATTAGTAACCCAAACTAGAATAATGTACAAACACCAGTGATTGCACTAAGGGGAGACCAGACAGCTAAATAACATCCGTTATTTTAGACTCAAAATGACAGACGTAATTTTAAACGGAGCTGAAAAAACGTTGTGTGAGCATAGCCTAACAGTTAATGGCGAGTGTACTTTGATTTGCTCCTCACCTACAGCATAAATGCTTGTCAGAGATGACGGGAACTAAAATGAGAGACAGACCATCTTTTAAGGGGTATAGGAGGAGTTTTCTTGTTATCATTTGTGGTTTCTCTACAAGTAAATATAAAGGAAACAGTGTTTGCTAACTTTCCGATTTTAATTGGACTGACTGTTGGGTTGGGTGTGCATTATTGTGAGTCTGTAAAAGTGGTGTAATACAGCAACCATGCATTCTTTAATATATACAAGAATGTTCCCCCTACTGCAGCAGTTTGAATTTCATTTTATCACTTTCTAAAGGTTTTCAGATGCACCTGACACCCTCTTCTCTGCCAAGTAGGAGGCACCTGAAAAAATGCTAAAGCTCTAATTTACTTTCATTACTTGAATCAAGCATTTGAATCAATACTTGACTCAAGTAATGAGCATTTCAGCATTTCAGCATTTTAGCACTCAACTTTACCCAACTCTAGACCTAACATTTTGGAGATGCTTAGATAGAATATTCTAGGCATCACAATTAGATCAAAGTCACTCAGATTCTCACTCTTACCCATTTTTACTGATTCCAACAATACAAGACTGTTCCCTTGCTGTCCAGTACATCCCACATCTTGACATGTGCTGTAAATGATAATCAATATTATTCTCTTCACCTGTCATATATATTTCAAAACATTTATCGTTTTTCCTTTTTACAACATATTGATAAATCTATTCTTATTTGCTGTAAAACAAAAAATGTACTGTATGTGATCACTTGTGACTTTATTATAAAGATGAGATTAATACAAAAATATGAGATTTAGCGAGCATACCTGTTCATTGAGAACGAGGATAGGTTCACATTGCTTCATAGAATATATAAGAGATTGTCATATAAGCAGCCCTAGAGCTCTAAAATTTAGAATGAATTTACATAATTAGTGTACAAGATAATAATAAAAAATGACTTTAGTTTAAAGCCAGATACTTGCCACGAATGCACAACGTAACGTTGGCCTGAATGACCGCCTTGATCTAAGTGTTTTTTTTTAATCACGAAGGAGTATTAATTTGTTTTTAACATTATTTGACACTATTAGGCTATGTTCACACAACGTTTTTTCAGATCCGTTTAAAATGACGTCTGTCATTTTGAGTCTTAAAAAATGGACGTCACTTAGCTGTCTAGCCTTCCCTTAATGCAATGACTGGTGTTTGTACATTATTCTAGTTTGGGGTTACTAATTGGACTTTGGGTAAGGTTTAATTGCAAAGTCTATTGAATTTAATAGTAAAAACAGAGAAAAAACGGTGACAAAAGTAAAACTCTTTGTGAACAACTGATAAAAAAGTCCGCTGTTTGCAAAAGATATCTGAAAATAATGATCATGTTCATTATTTTGACGTTCGCAGCAAAAACGTCCATTATTCAATACATTGTGTGCATTGGACATCCGTCTTTCCATTGACTTCAATGCATTGCTATTGCAGTCAGTTAAATTGTGGGGATAACAGACTTTTTTTACATATCAAAATTGTCCGCATTTTACCTATTTTTGACGTTGTGTGAACATAGCCTCACACACACATCATCTTAGGGCTATGTTTACACAACGTCAAAAATATTGAAAAGGCGACCGATTTTCATATTTAAAAAAAGTCAGTTTTTGCCGAGATTTAATTGACTGCAATGCCAATGCATTGAAGTCAATGGGAAGACGGACGTCCAATGCACAAAGTGAAGACGGACGTTTTTGTCACGGGCTTCAAAATAATGAACATGATCATTATGTTCAGACGTCTTTTGCAAACAGCAGACGTTTTTTATTAGTAGTTCAAACACAGTTTTTCTTTTGTCACTGTTCTTTCTCAGTTTTTATTATTAAATTAAATGGACTCTTCAATTAAGACACATCCAAAGGCGAGTTAGTAACGCGAAGCTAGAATAATGTACAAACACCAGTCATTGCACTAAGGGGAGGCAAGGCTGCTAAATGACGTCCGTTATATTAGACTCAAAAGCTCAGAGCTGAAAAAATGGTGTGTTAACATAGCCTTAAGGTGTATATAACATTTGATCTGCTTATTGAGTGCAGCCAGAGGAGTGCCCCCCTGTCTTCTTCAAAGTTGATAGATCTTGTGCAGGTATAACAATATCTATGCTTTATTTCCACTAAAAACCTACCTATAATAATTCTACAATTATAGCCTTTTCAAAGTTAATTAATTTAGAAAGTTGAGATCTTCATAATAGTACTAAAGTAAATGCAGTCATTTTTTTTATATTTAATTTGCCTTCCACATGCTGCAATTTAGAAGTTCCTGGCATAGCTGCACAATCCTTTCTAGGAACTATTACAGACTGAATTGCTGAATTTCAATGTGTTAACCACTGTATTGTCCATTTCAGTTTAGCTGTGAAATCCACATAAGATAACTTTTTTCCTCCCTCACTTTTTATAGATATAATTACATTTTACATTAAAACATGTTCCAGAAAGACCTGGATATATAACATTTTGCTCACAGTGACAACAGGTGGGTCTATAAGATCTCTTTTGGGTATTGAACTTGTATGAGAAGAAAAGACGTTCTGGAATTGAGACTAATTGAAATAATTGAAGGGTCCTTTAAGTGGACTAGAGATGAGCAGCCGGGTCACAGAACGGCCGGTGTTTTACAGTGTGTGAACCTGGTCTTATAATACTTTTATTTTTTGGTCTACGGGGCAATTTGAGGTGTCGTTTTTGTACTTTGGTATTTTACGTATGTACAGTATATGCAACTTTTTAATCAAATTTTTTAGGATGTGAAGTGACCAAAAAGCTACAATTTTGCACTTTGGTGGATTTTTGCCCTTATGCCGTTTACCATGCGAGATTATGAATGAGATAATTTGATAGCTTGGGTGATTCTGCATATATATTTATTTATTAATTTTTATTTTTTTTTTATTTAAATTTTATTGGTTTTTCATAACATTTCAGAACAAGGCCTACAGTTGGCCTAAACAATAAAACATTACAACAAAAGGACAAGATGAATAAGGCATAAGATATATGTGGGTACTTTAGCCAATATTAAATATTTACAAAATTTATATTTTTAAAGTTAACATGAAAATAAGTGTAACAGTATATATATTAATTCGTAAAGGGTGAGGTATTCCAATGCGTTTTTTTTTTTTAAATAAATAAATAATTTTAAAAAAACGCAAGTGACCCCCCTTGCTGGGAGGGGAGCAGTGCTGGGGAGGGGGTGGGGAGAGCTGTATACTCACCCCGATGTGTCCTCTTCGCTGGTCCGCAGCACAATGAAGTCACTGTATTGCGGACCGGCTCATTATATGTGCGCTGAGCCGATCAGCCAATCAGCTGAGCGCACATATAATTCTAAATGTTTCTTCTAATAATGCTATTGTGATATAACATAATTAGAAGAAACATTTGATGTTTTCATTAAAGTAAAGTGATGATTAGTACAGAAAGCTCTTTTGCCGGCAATATGAATTAACGGCTTATGGAGCTTCCTGTACTAATTAATATTTAATTAATAAAACACATTTTCGATTAAATAAATTCAGTTTCGTTGTTCAATAATTTAATTCTAACGAATCCATCATTGTGCAATTAAATATACTGTCAAAAAATAAATATATATATAAATATACATTTATTTATATATCTATTTATTTTAACAGTATATTTAATTGCAAAATGATGGATTCGTTAGAATTAAATTATTGACCAACGAAAGGGACTTTATTACAAAGAAAATGTGTTTTATTAATTTAATATATTAACTATTAGAGGCATCGGTATTCGGCATCATTGCCGGCTATTTTTGAAGTACTCCGTACGGACCGCCTGTCAATCCACGGCCGCATGTCCAGCCGCAAACAATGGTCTTGTTCATTTTTTACGGGTCCGTTTACGATCGGGCCGTAGATTCATACATAGTGTGCACTGTGCAGCCGTATATCCTATACTTTCCAGCGTATGCATGAACCATTAAAAATACCGCCGCACAATTACAGCCGCAAATACAGCCGCACAGTTACATAGTCTGAACCTGGCCTAAACCTGAACAGGTCCCTAAAAATATCTGATTTTGAAATTTTACTGAAAATTTGGAAATTTGCTGCTAATGTTTTACGCTTTCTATTGTCTAAAAAAAAGAAATATAGTTTAATAAGAGCTACCAACATAAAGTAGACATGTTGCTAATGCTGTTTAATATATAATTTATGTGGCATAACCATTTTCTGTATAAGCAGAAATGTTTCAAAGTTGGAAAAATGCATTTTTTCACAATTTTTCATGTTATTTTGGTGTTTTTCATAAAGATTTGTTATAAGTATCGACTCCATTTTACCAGAAATGTAAAGTACAATATGTCACGAGAAAACAATCTCAGAATCAGCCGGATAGGTAAAAGCATCCCGAAGTTATTAATGAATAAAGTGACACTGGTCATATTCATAAAATTTGTCTCTGTCATTAAGGCCATTTCAGGCTCTGTCCGTAAGGGGTTAAAGTTAGGCAAACCTGCAGAACCAATTTTTTTGTAAAAGTTAGCTCACCTCTAATGCTTACTATTTAGTTCAACTATTTTAAAAATTAACACAAATAACATATTTTCTGGTGGATGGAGGTGGGATATGAATTTGTATTTTTTGTTGCACATTTGTTCATTATTAATTACATACAGTACAAAGTTTATGACTAAATCTCTGTGTAAAATTGGAGGAAAACTAAATATGTTATACTCTTGTTTCTCATGTCATCCCTAAGTGTATATTTATCCTTTGCTATAGCTACAAGAAGCAAAATACTTTAGAAAGTACTTTTATCCAGAAACAGCAGTAACTCCGACAATCAGCAGGAATTACATTTCAGCCCAGAGGGCAGTGAAAAGGCTCAACTGGGCTTGTTTTTTTTTACAGAGTACTGAATGTATCATGATCTTTCATGTGCATGTTTTTTTTTATATTTAGGGGTTTTTTTTAGGTTAAAAGAGAGGAAAACACTTTACATTTGGAAATATAGTTCAAATTTTTTGGATTAACTGTGTGAATGGACTGTGTGAATGGTAACAGCAGGATAAACATTGTGCCTTCTTATTCTTCACACTTAGGTAAATAGTACATAAAATGTAGTATTTAGACTTATTTTCTGTATTTGTGGTCTATCGGAGGTACCTATTATTTAAAAGTCATTACAAATATTTCAGTGCAACACTGGTTCCATAAATATGTATGACATAAAATGTGGAGTAAGATCTTTGCATGTGTTGTATCTTTCTTTATTGGCATCCTTATTCACATCTCATGGGAGATCTGAAAACCATGGAGCCTGGACTTTGAACATCCTCAAGTCAAGCATCAAAAAAGGTAACAAGGGTTAGGGAGGCTCCCCTGACATTTGGTGCACAGACATCAGCCTGTGCAATTAAGGGCCACCTTTCCAGCAAACAGTAATTGAAAAGTGTGAACCACATGGGTCTCAAGTCAATAATAGTGTAAGCACACAAATGACACTCTAAGCTTTCTTCTTTCACCAGTCACTGCTCTTTGCTTTTCACCTTTTATCCATCTCAGCATCTTCGCTTAATCCACTCTAATGAGGTGAATGATACTGCTAAATATGGGTGGCTAATGTTTAGCTTTGGGCAAGTAAGACAGACAACAAAATTTTACTTATCCCACATTGCATAATATAACAATATTACATTTGTATCATGTACTATCAGTTACTTTATACCCAAACTATAATACCAAATGCAATACACAAATTGATCTTGTTCTTTACCAAGGCCCCCTTCTGAGGTAGCTGCAAGCAAAGGTGATGACTACACTTAAACTCTCTTGGATTCCCTGCCCTAGAAGGTCATTAATGGTGACCACATGTCATATTCATGTTCACAACCAGCAGGTGACTGCTAACAGTGACTAATGTGTGAATTTGTTTTTCTTTTTCTGCTTTTTACCCATCTGTCAGTATTTAAGGAGTAGCTAGTACCTGGGCACAAAGTCAACAGCCCCCTGTTTATACAGTAGATAGGGAAATTCATGTTAGTGACCTAAAGTCAAGTAAAAACTTATTATAGTACCAGTGAAAAAAATATTTTATTAAGGTCACCATTCCTTACCAATATGAAATTTTTTTTAAATTTTGGGAGGGACTGTAAAAGATTATTATTATTATTATTATTATTATTATTATTATTATTATTATTATTATTATTATTCCACCACCATAGACATTGTAGTTTTATGCTGTAGATGTAATATATTAGCCATAAAGAAGTAATATACCAAAACAAGACCAATAGAATCATGTATAGATATGTAGGCACAAGGACTACCTTAGTACATTTATTATTATGCACAACACATATCATAAACACATTGAGGGAGATTTATCAAACATGGTGTAAAGGCAAACTGGCTCAGTTGCCCCTAGCAACCAATGAGATTCCACCTTACATTTTCCAAAGAGTCTGTGTGAAATGAAAAGTGGAATCTGATTGGTTGCTAGGTTGAGCCAGTTTCCCTTTATACCATGTTTGATAAATCTCCCCCATTGCTTTTACAATACTACACATGCAATGGGCTTCTATAGAATTGGGCCACAAGGCTTAAATGTACACATAACTTCAGGCAAAATACTAATAATTTCGTCTCTTACACTTCTTGCTCCTCCCTCTCTTTTCTTTGAACCTAATCTGATTTTGCCAGCTCCCTTTGATGTACTAGGGGTGGGCAAGTCATGTCCACAAGTACAGATGGAGTAAATATGGAGATTAGCCTCTCCTCTTACTGCATTAGCGCCTAATACCTGATTAAGTCCAGAATCATGCAATTGTCTCAGTGTTGGCTATCAGAGTGGCAGAACACAGAAGGGGGTTGGATGAAGGATGATTTTGTAATAGATACTTATTTTATCCAAGTCCTCTAAGAAGATTAGGCCCGAGGGTGTCACATTAGCTATGATCTCTAGGCCTTTGGTAGTCTCTTGCAGTTTTCAAACACCTCAGCTTCAACCTTAGAACAAACAGGCAGCTTGGACTGAGGCCCCATGTAGTGGCATGAATAATTGCACATTGCCAAGTGTTTGAAGATCACAAAGTGCTGTGTAAATTATCCAGTTTGGGCTTAGTAGCAGTGATTTGTGGTGACTTATTGCATCTTTTCACAGTTCAGAATTCAACTTTCTACAGTTGTTATCATGACTTTGATGAAGAATGAAAGTTAAGCAATGTTCTTATACTACCGAGCTTTTCACTTGGGGGTGTTAAGTATTAACGCAATCTGTTCTTTAAATTTCTTGTCTTCATATTTGGCATGGGTTCACTTTTGTTGAGAAAGAAAAAAAATTATGTAATGACTTCAAGCATTAAATATACTATGAACTTTACAGCTCTACTTCCACTAAAATGTAAAGCAAAATGTTATAGGATTTTTTTGGCATGTGGACATTTCCTTTTTTATTAAATAAGAAAACCCCTTCTAATTGACCCTTTTTATGTTTTAAATATTAAAGACTATTCCATTAAGAATCAAACAATACTTAGATTAATGCAAACATGTGACAGTAAAGAGTCAAACGAAGTCAAAAGAAACGTTCTTGGAAGATGTAAATGCCATAATCATATTTTAAGTTTGGAAAATCCTGAAGGCATTTGTAAAAATAAAATCTGCAAATCTGTTAGATGTCTCTTGAATCCTGATTTCTAGAATTAGAGGAATATGAATGTCTTGTTCGAAAAATAGTGTTACACCTGTCCACCATATTGCAGCTCCATCTAAGAATAAAAAAGTTGGCAGAACTGCCTGGGTGTAAACCTATGTATGTGAACAATACACTAAACAGGAACATAAATATAACCAGGTTGTGCATCAAAAAAGTATCTTCCGTAACAATCCTTATAACAAAAATACAATGGCAGAGATGACAACCTACAGTATAAATGCCTACATTAAAAACGGCTAAAAAGTTGCTTTGCCCTGCTATGAATAAAGCAACAGGTACCCCATGTAAACTAACCTGACCACAATGAGTGGAAAGACACTGCAGGACAATGCTATATCTGTAAGACATGTAGCCAAACACACAAAATCATCAGATTCTACCACATGTAGTAAGAAGATATGGGGTATAAGGGGATAGAGCACGCCACACATTTTGTTGGTTGTTCGGCTTCTCAGGAGTGTTAAACATTACAGGTGTCATAGAGGCCCAAGCAGCATCCTAAAATAACATTCTTAAATCAGTTAGATTCCCCACAAATCCTGATTTCCAAAATTAAAAGAATAGGAATGCTTTCTTCAACAAAAAGTGTCACACCTGTCCTTAGTATTGGAGCACAGCTCCATTTAATACAATGGGGTTAAGATGCAATACTAAATGCAATCTGTCGACACGTGTCAGTAATGTCTATCTTAGTGTCTGAACTATATACATACATATCATTGATCATCTTTACGATTTATATTATAGTTTTATTATTGATCATTAAAAAAAGACTGCTGCAACCCAGGTTAGGGAATTGTACCTAAACATTGTGTTTTTACAGCTGATACATCATTCTTCATACATGAACACCAAAGTGTGGTTCCATGTTTTACATGATCTTTATCAAGAATGTCACTACTGGTCAACATTAATAGAGGCTACACCTCTTTGATCATTTATGTAGAATGATGTGATTGTATCATTACATATGGTTGTATAGTATCAATAATCTACAAGTTGTCCAAATAGGCATAACATCGTGAAATAAAAGGTTGAGGAAAACAAAAAGAAACAAAAACATAAATTCTCTACGAACACTAAATACAAAATCATAACTATATATATTTATATATATATATATATATATGTACACACACTATTTAACCAATCACATACCACAACGTCAATATACATTTTTGAATCATGGCTGCATTAAATCCCTTCATGGGCCTTAAGGTATTGCAGAGCTCAGTCTCAGACTCCAAAAGACAGCACCATTGCCTCTACCACCTAGGAGCTTGGTTAATATTGACCATAGTATCTACCGGGTCAGGCAAATGAAGGATCTCCCATTGTTATCTGTTTTTGTACCCTGCAGCCTGATACACAGTGCTGATGGGTTGGCATGGCAGTCTGGGGACTTATAAAGGTCCCAGGTATGCCTATTTAGTTGTGTTAACAACAGTCATACATTTCCTATCAGTTGAGTACTAACAGACGGTAGTGATTTAGCATATTATTCTACCAGGGAGTCGTGAAAAAAATGGATACAGTCATAGACTTTGTTCCCATAAAATCTTTTTTTATGTGAAAGACGTAATCTAAAGTCTATCTGTCTTTTAAAAGACAGATGTTTTTCAGGCAAAAAAGATGGTGTGAGAATATAGCCATAGGCTGCAATTATGTTTTTTTCTGGCAGCCCTAGGGCAGCATCCAACTTTTCCAACCACTGAGAGTCAAATACCAAGTGTTCAGGTTCAGAGAACATTGCTGAACCCGAACAGTTCAGCAAGTCCATTGAACACTATTTAAAAAGAAAAAGTTACTTATGTTTTACATGATTGGTTAAAGGCACCACATGACAGATTCTAAATTAACACGAACTGGAGAGAATGGAACGGCTGCACATCCCATTTATGGCTGATACTAATGCCGCTAGGCCTATCCTAAAAATCAACACCAGAGTGTCTGTGCTCACATGTCTGGACCTTATGTCTTCCCCATTCTGTGAGAGCAGCAATGGTAAGTGTAATACCATATCCATACTGTGTCGTTTGGGGGCAGCCTTCCCCGCCGGTGGTGCTGGCTGGGTTTTGGTGGGGCTCTTTGGGTCTGGTCCTGTGACATTGGAGTTGCAGGGCCGTTCCATGGCCTCCCTTCCCCGCATGTGCACGCTTTGCGGGGTTGGCGGTCGCTGACCGACACGGTGTGGAGTTAGCGTAGGGACCCGTGTGGACCAGAGGACCTGCGCGGTGGTACACGGGGCAATATGGCTTGATCAATTCATATACAGACACTCTGGTGTTGATTTTTAATATAGGCCTAGCGGCATTAGTATCAGCCATAGATGGGATGTGCAGCCGTTCCACTCTCTCCAGTTCGTGTTTCACAATTCTCCCTCTCTGAACAGCTAGCACTCCTTCATAAGACCCACATGACCAAAATTAGCAGGATATGCCTGTGCTCACATGTCTGGACCTTATGTCTTCCCCATTCTGTGAGAGCAGCAATGGTAAGTGTAATACCATATCCATGCTTGTGTCGTTTGGGGGCAGTCTTCCCCGCCGGTGGTGCTGGCTGGGTTTTGGTGGGGCTCTTTGGGTCTGGTCCTGTGACATTGGGGTTGCAGGGCCGTTCCATGGCCTCCCTTCCCTACATGTGCACGCTTTGCGGGGTTGGCGGTCGCTGACTGACACGGTGTGGAGTTAGCATAGGGACCCGTGTGGACCAGAGGACCTGCGCGGTGGTACACGGGGCAATATGGCTTGATCAATTCATATACAGACACTCTGGTGTTGATTTTTAATATAGGCCTAGCGGCATTAGTATCAGCCATAGATGGGATGTGCAGCCGTTCCATTCTCTCCAGTTCGAGATTCTAAATTAAGTAATTTTCTAGCATACTTTATGTTTTAATTGTACAGTAAAAAAAAATAAAAATAAAATAAATATATATATATATATATATATATATATATATATATATATATATATCAAGGTTTATCATTCAGGAATTTAGGTTCTTTGCATCTGTGTATTCATACAAGTAAAAGTGGTTGTTCTAGTATCTGTGTGGATTTTAGGTGATCGGGTTAGTTGTAGAAATTTGTGCTATAAATCCGACACACATATATATATATATATATATATATATATATATATATATATATATATATATATTCTAATATATGGAATATATTTTATTGGTAGCAATATTGGTGATTACTCAGCTATCCCCGAAACAAAAATACAGGTTTAACAATGATAACTTCAAAATTTCTTTCATTGGAAATGTCCTTGCTCTTATTATTACTTTCTAGTCATGGATTTTAACATTGCTTCCTTTAAATGTACAGTACATTTGGATTTTACTGTCAAATGCCAGCATATCTCAGTTGCATACTAAAGGGCCTGGTCACTTACACATGCATGCATGGAACAATGGTGGGATTTCAGCCTATAAGCCCATGCATTGTAATCCTGATTAAAAAAACAAAGCTTTGTGGACTGGGTGTCCCAAATACCAGCATGTGGTAAGTACTTCAGCACACACAGCTATCCTTAGAAGCTAAATAGGAAAGGATGAACTCAACACAAGAGTGCTAGTAATATCCTCTGGAAGTTGTGTGGGATCTGGGTTTGATGTAATGTGTAAATTTCTCAAGAACATCAGTAAGGTAAAAGGGAGAAAGGACTTAAGTGTAATCCTTGCTCTGTCCATTTGCATACCTCCAAGTGCTGAGAAAAGATAAATGCATGCATGCTTAGAGTTATTTTTTTTCCTTTTTCTTTTTTTATTAATTTATTTATATTTTTGTTACAATAAATAAAAATCTGAATTGTCATTTTGTGGATATGTAAAAAAAAAAAAAAAAGGCAATTAAAAAAAAACTTAGAAGCGGTGGTGAAGATGGTGAATGGTAAAGCAGCAGCTAATCCTAAAATGTGACTCCCAGGAGTAGTCCAAGTGGTTAGAGAGAGCCACTCAGTTTCTAAAGTGAATATTCATTTCCCTTAGGGAACCATTATAATGATCATACAGATACCCAGATAATGCTCAACAGTGCTTAACATTTTTGGACTCCCTGTTCACATTTGTATTGTATCTCTCCATTTATAATAAAAGCCTGGATGCAATGCTGGATTCATCTTGTGACAGACACCTTCAGAGTGACGTTCCATTGTGATGTCTGCTGTTTTCACATGCCAAACTATCCCTTTTTGCAATCTTACAGTTACACACAATGAGCCCCCGAAATAATGTATAATATACACTGTGTCCCTAAATATATATATATATATATATATATATATATATATATATATTAAGTATGCCCTCTGATAAATAGTTGCCAATACATTTCTTATTAAAACACTTCTCTTATCTAGTCCTTTAACATTCAAAAAGGTTTCAATCAAGTCTGCCCTTTTCCTTCTTTCCTCCATGAGAGTGCTGCATGTATGTGCCCACATCTGCAGTGCTTATTCCTTCATGCTCCCTGCAGTCTCTGTCAGCCCTTGTGTTTCCCATCCTCTCCATCCCTATATATATATGCTATAATGTGCCTGCGCTTACACTCAGCTATTCACACTGCTGTATAGAGAAGTCTCTGTCACTGTCCTCCTGTGCAGTTCTGTGATTCTCACTTCCTGATTGGCCTGTGCTGAACACACACCCTTCCCTATTGCTGTCATGTGACCAGGCAGACCTCTGACAGCAGCCCTGTTTTCTATTCTAGCCTGTTGTACTATGCTACTGCATTATGGGGATCTGCAGTTCCATCCTATATATACAAAGTGCTGCTGTTTTTCCTGGTTTATGCACCTACCATACATTATACACCACATGCTGATTTCTATATTTTACAATAACCTATAATATGACATATTCAACAGTTTTTGAATTTTTGTTTAATTTGTTTTACACATTATTCAGAATAAAAAAAAAAACATTATTTTTGTGGTGTGGAACCAATTTTCTGCATTTCAGTGATTTCTTATAAGGTAGATTAAGGTAGCAAAAGTTGATTCGGTTTGCCTATTGTATTTTGCCATCTTAAAGAATAAGCAGATCAAAATGGGTAGAGAAAATCACTTACTGCATTTCAAACAGATATCTATAATTTAGAACAAATATGTCTTTTTTAGCATATGTAAGACTACAAACTGTTAAATTTTTAAAATTATTGAGCTCAAAGTCTGTCTATTTTGGCGCTATTTTAGAATGCAAACTCACCTTTTTTACTATATTTATGTTCAGTATGTGCCATCTATCATACTGAAGTATTTATCAGTAGTTACATCATTAGACAAATATTTTATTTCAAGATTTTAAGCCATTGTCTCAAAAGTTTCTGCGCTTTAGGAACTTTGGTTGTAACTAAAATGTGACAGGGGGATGTATTACCCAATTCCTAGCCAACAGAAAGGTAAATTGTTATTTCAGTCTTCAAGCAATTTGTTTGGTGGTCCCTTTGTCTTTATTAGTGGAGCTATTACAGACTACTCTTAGATGTCTCATAATATTCTTCAAGTTAGCAATCTCCAACGCTTTCCTTAGTCAGTTAACCTGCTAAATGGCATTGAAGTTTTATTCCTGAACCACCATTAAGATGTGTACAAGCTTCTATTTAATAATGACTATAAAAATAGATAGATAGATAGATAGATAGATAGATAGATAGATAGATAGATAGATAGATAGATAGGTCTTATACTGAGGATGTCGCTGTAAAAAAAAAGGAAGAACAAGACATACAGTAAGAAATTAGAGGCTTCTAATTCACATACTGAAATACCCATTAAATCCAAAAAGATACTGTATGTCAAGTAACTGAATAAAAGGCACAATAATTACTGAGAGGAAGCCCAGAGGAAGTGCATGCACTAGCATGAAATGGTCCATTGCCATTTTCTGCCACATCTGTCATGGCTGGTATGGATTAAAAATTTTGGATTTGCAATACATTTCGTTGAGTGCCACAGTTCATTTCTACACTACTACTATTGCATGGACTCTTCCGTTGTATGTTGAGCATTAATGGTGGATAAGTGAGCGTCTCTGCATTCTGGGTCAGCAAGGGCTCCTGTGATTATAGTAATTAGTAGCAGAGTGGGAGCAGTGCCGATGATATCTTTTTGCTTTGCTAACACAATAATTATTGAGCCTGTAACTAAAGAGACACACCAGTTTGGAGATAATTAGGTAAAAATTTCTAAAATTGTTCCAATGCATTAAATCTAAAGAAAGCTAGAACAGAACTGCCAATGATAGATCTTTTTAGACCTAAATACCTGGTCAACCTTAGCAATTCAACAGTTTATTGAAGAATCTATTTGAAAGCCACTGTTTAGCATTATGGAATCCATGAGTTGGAAACTGATAAAAGCCTGTTAACCCCTTAAAGACCAAGCCTATTTGCACCTAAAAGACCAGGCTCATTTTTTTCAAAATCTGACCTGTCTCACTTTATGCGCCTATAGCTCAGTGATGCTTTAATGTATGCTAGCGATTCACATATGGCATTATATTAGTGGCAAAATTTGGTCACTACTTTGTGTGTTTTTTGTGAAAAACATCAAAATATAATGAAAAATTTAAAAAAATTAGCATTTTATGAACTTATGAAGAAAGTCGCATCACATAAACAAGTTACTAAGTCACATTACAGATATGTCCTCTTTATTCTGGCTTAATTTCATAAACATATTTTACTTTTTTAGGGTGTTACGGGGCTTCCAAAAGTTTCCAAAACTGATTTTTTTTTAGGGACCAGTTCTTTTTTTAAGTTGATTTAGGAGGTTTGTATACTGGAAACTCCCATAAGTGATTTTGGAAACTACATATCTTAAAGAATTAATCTAGGGGTATAATGAACATTTTAACCCTACAGGGGCTGGAGTAAAGTATTCACCATTAGGCCGTAAAAAAATGAAAAATTAAAATTTTCCAATAATATATAGGTTTAGATTAAAGTTTCTCATTTTCAAAAGGAACATGAAGGAAAAATCACCCCAAAATTTGTAATGCAGGTTCTCTTGAGTACAAAGGTACCCCATATGTGGGCGTAAACCACTGTATGGGCACACAGCAGGGCTCAGAAAGAAGGGAGCGCCAATTAGCTTTTCCATTGCAGATTTTGCTGAAGAAGTTTCCTAGCGCCAGGTGCATTTGCAGAGCCACTGTAGTGTCAGCAGAGAAAAAAAAAAACATAAGTCACCCCATTTTGGAAAGTGCACCCCTCAAAGAATTCATCTTGGGTAGGATGAGCATTTTGACCCCACAGGTGTTAGAGGGAAGTATTCAAAATTAGACAGTAAAAATTAAAAACTCTAATTTTTCCAATAATATGTTCGTTTAGTTTGAAATTTCTCAATTTCACAAGGAACAAGAGAAAAAAGTTCCCGAAAATTTGTAACGCAGGTTCTCCTGAGTAAATAGGTACATCATATGTGGGCATAAACCTTTGCATTGGCACACAGCGGGGCTCAGAACGAAAGGAGCGCCAATTAGCTTTTTCAATGCAGATTTTGTTGAAGAAGTTTCTGAGCGCCAGGTGCATTTGCAGTGCCCCTGTAGTGCCCCTGTAGTGCCAGCAGAGTAAAATCTCGCCATAAGTCACCCTATTTTGGAAAGTGCACCCCTCAAAGAATTCATTTTGGGGTGTGGTGAGCATTTTGACCCCACAGGTATTAGAGGAAAGTATTCAAAAGTAGACAGTAAAAATGAAAAACTCAAATTTTTCCAATAATATGTTCCTTTAGTTTGAAATTTCTCAATTTCACGAGAAACAGGAGAGAAAATTCACCCCAAAATCTGTAACGCAGATTCTCCTGAGTAGAACGGTACCCCAGATGTGGGCATAAACCCCTGTATGGGCACACAGCCGGGCTCAGAAGGGAAGGAGCGCCAATTAGCATTTTCAGTGCAGATTTTCTGAAGAAGTTTCTGAGCGCCAGGTGCGTTTGCAGTGCCCCTGTAATGTCCACAGAATAGAACTCCCCCAAAAGTCACCCCATTTTGGAAAGTACACCCCTCAAAGAATTCATCTTGGGGTAGCATGAGCATTTTGGCCCCAAAGGTATTAGAGGAAAGTATTCAAAATTGGCCAGTAAAAATGAAAAACTTGAATTTTTCTAATAATATGTTGGTTTAGTTTGAAATTTCAAATTTTCACAAGGAACAGGAGAAAAAATGTACCCCAAAATCTGTAATGCAGGTTCTCCTGAGTACAACGGTACCCCATATGTGGGGATAAACCACTGTATGGGCATACAGCAGGGCTCAGAAGAGAAGGATTAGAATAGTTATTAGAATAGCGCAGATACTAAAATAAAATTTAAAAAAAATTAGATTACAGGTAATGTGGGGTGGTAACGGACAGTCTGGGGTGGTTCCAGGTAATCTGGAGGTAGTTACGGGCATCCTGGGGTGGTTACGGGTAATCTGGGGTGGATACGGTCAACATGGGGTGGTGACAGGCAACCTGCTGTGGTTACGGCAACCTGGGGTGGTTACGGGCAACCTGGGGTGGATACGGACAACTTGCTGTGGTTACAGACAATCTATGGTGGTTACAGGCAACCTGCTGTTGTTACGGGCAACGTGGGGCGGTTACGGAAAATCTGGGGTGGTTACGGAAAATCTGGGGTGGTTGCGGACAATCTGGGGTGGTTACAGACAATCTGGGGTGGTTACGGATAAACTGAAGTGCTTATAGGTAATCTGAGGTGGGTACCTGTAATCTGGCGTGGTTACGTGCAATCTGGAGGGGGTCACTGGCAATTTGGGGTTGTTAAAGGCAAGGTGCAGTGGTCAGAGGCAAGGTGCGGTGGTCAAAGGCAAGGTGCGGTGGTCAGAGGCGATTTGCGGTGGTCAGAGGCAACCTGCAGTGGTTGCGTGCAATCTGGGAAGTTACATGTAATTTGGCATGATTATGGGCAAGCTGGGGTGGGTATGCACAACCTGCGGCGGTTACGGGCAATCTGGAGGGGTTACAGACAATCTAGAATTGTTACGGATAGACTGAAGTGCTTTTAGGTAATCTGGAGTGGTTACAGACAATCTAGAATTGTTACGGATAGACTGAAGTGCTTTTAGGTAATCTGGAGTGGTTACATGTAATTTGAAGTGGTTACAGGCAATCTGGGGTGATTACGGACAATCTGGAGGGGGTCCCTGGCAACGTGCGGTGATTACGACAATGTGCGGTGGTTACGGGCAACGTGCGGTTTTTACAGGCAACTTGCGGTGGTTACGTGTAATCTGGGGGGTTACTTGCAATCTGACGTGATTACGGACAACCTGGGGTGGTTACGGGCAACCTGCGGTGCTTACGGGTAATCTGGGGGGGTTAGGGGTAATTTGGCAGTAAACTGCAATTATTACTATAATAAAAATGTGTGTTTTATTTTTTTGTATGTTTTTCACTTTTTGCACTTTTACACATTTATTTTCACTATATTACTATGATTACTGTGATATTTTCTATCACAGTAATCATAGTTCAGTGACAAAAGTGATCAAAAAGTCGCATTTGTGCAATCAAGGTACAGATAGAAAGTACAGATCATGGCGCAAAAAATGACACATTACACAGCCCCATAGACCAAAGGATAAAAGCTCTATAAGCATGGGAACAGAGCAATTTTAGGGAACGTTTATTTTCTGTAAAAAGGTTGTTTTTTTTACGAGCCATCACTTAATATAAAAGTTATACAACTTGCATATCGTTTAATCGTACCGACTTGAGAAACATGATCAGGACATGATATTGATTTAATTGGTCCAACAAAAATAAGTCTTCATATGCCTTTGCTTATAGAAAAATAAAAGTGTTATGGCTCTTAGAACTAGAAAGAGAAAAAGATATATATATATATATATATATATATATATATATATATATATATATATATACATATTTAGGCCTGGGTTTCATGATTAAATACATTTAGCTCATTATTAGAGATGAGCGAACCGGGTTCGGGTATTTGATTAGCTGGGGCTGCTGAACTTGGATAAAGCTCTAAGGTTGTCTGGAAAACATGGATACAGCCAATGACTATATCCATGTTTTCCACATAGCCTTAGGGCTTTATCCAAGTTCAGCAGCCACCGCTAATCAAATGCCGAAAGTTCGGGTTCGTTTTGACTCGAGCATGCTCAAGGTTCGCTCATCTCTACTCATTATCAATTGCCAAGTAAAGTGATGGATACTAAATAAATTACAGAGGCATTGTTTTGGAATGGCTTATGGAATGGAATGGCTCTTAAAGGTTTTGTCAGGAGCCGGCCATCACGCTCTGGGTGCAAGGAGCACGTCGACAGCATCCCTAGCTACTGGCGGCTCATTCCTTTGCTGTTGCCTTGGCTGAACCACAAGTCTGAACCACAAGTCATTGGGGTGTTTCCTAAAGGTTCTCCAAGTGGTAAAAGTTTCCCTTAAAAATAAATAAATATATCTCACAAATGGAATGCTTTTCCTATATGCTATATGCATTAGACATTGATGCATTCATGCCATGATCTACATGCATTATCTTCCTGGTCCAGCAAATTGTAGAATAATTGTCATGATGCCAAAAAACGTTTCTCATTTAATATACTGTGTGCATTGGACGTCAGTCATTTCATTGACTTCAACGCATTATATTAATGTGAATCAAAATGATGCAATAACGGACATTGTTTCAAAAAGAAAAAGTGGATGCTTTTTCACTTTTGTTTAATTAGTGTGAACATAGCCCATAACTGTAGGGGTTTCAGTCCTTACCACCCTTAGGAAATATTACTTCCACAAGTCCAGCTTCGTTCTCTTCTTCAGGAACTGTGTATATATATATATATATATATATATATATCACGACAAGAATTATTGTCTCTATGGATGGCACAGTAAAACACTCTACTACTATTATACAGAGCGATCACTCTTACATTAGTGTCGTATCTTTTTATCTCTTCCTTTGCTTTGCTTTGCTGTTTAATTTCCAGATGACTATTCCTTGAGATTTGTTTTAGATATACTTAACCCCTTAACGACGCATAAGGGGTATACCGGGTATATATAGAAGTCCCCCAGGGGGCTTCTAATTACTGTATGTAAAAAAAAGTATAAAGTGTTTTTATTAATAAATAATCCACTCCCCAAATAAAAGTCCAAATCACCCCCCTTTTCTCATTTTATAAATATAAATAAATAAACATGTTTGGTATCGCTGCTCGCATAATCGCCCGAAATATTAATTTATTTCATTCCTGATCTAGCTCGGTAAACGGCGTATGTGCAAAAAAAATTCCAAAGTGCAAAATTACGCAATTTTGGTCGCATCAAATCCAGAAAAATTATAATAAAAAGTGATCAAAAAGTCGCATTTGCGCAATCAAGGTACAGATAGAAAGTACAGATCATGGCGCAAAAAATGACTCATTACACAGCCCCATAGACCAAAGGATAAAAGCTCTATAAGCATGGGAACAGAGCAATTTTAGGGAACGTTTATTTTCTGTAAAAAGGTTATTTTTTTTACGAGCCATCACTTAATATAAAAGTTATACAACTTGCATATCGTTTAATCGTACCGACTTGAGGAACATATATCACATGTCAGTTTTTCCATAGGACACACAGGCTCATGTGGGTCCGTAGGTGTAAAAATGCAACTGCTATGGCCTTATATACACAAGGAGAAAATGAAAACGCAAAAAAACGAAAATTAGCCCGGACCTTAAGGGGTTAAAATGATCAATATTGTTGTAAAACAATGTTTTTTTTGTTTTGTTTTTCAGGCTAGGTGTATTGAGTGTAAAGAAGTACACCATTAAGTGTATTGAAGTACAGAAGAGAGAGCATTGTATGTGCAATAGATCAGATTTGTAGGTATGTATTTCATATGAATGTGTGCTCTACTGCCCCTTTAATGGAAAACCTTCTGAAAAGGCAAAGTCTATATTACAAACTGAATTATTCATGCTTAATTTTTATTCTCAAACCCTGACATTTCTTAATATACTAAATGTAATCAACCCTTGTTGCATGGGGGCATTTTGCTTTGTTAAGGCAAACTAACCTTGCGGGACTGTTGAAGCCAGAGTTCACGATGAGGCACTTCACATTGGGGCAGCTGTCTGCTCACCTGTTTCACATAGCATTTGCCAACCTGGTGAAATTCTTCAATTTAGCGAGCACATTTAAGTCATTATTAGAAATGACAGGGAAACCTGATGAAATTGTACTTTCATTTGGAAAACAAAATTGCAATCAGACCAACATGATTTCCTCATGGTCTGACCATGCTAATGCCAAGTTGAGACATGGGCAAATGTATTTAAAAGTCATAATGGAGTATTACCATGCAATCTTCCTTTACTGGCCCTTATTAATATAAAACTTCAATTTGCATGTAAATGCAGTCAACTTTCATATCATCAAAATACATGAGCCATGGGAAAGTAATGAATTGAAGTTTGATGTGGCAATTACTGACGTTTATAAAGAATTTTAAAGAGGTCATTCTGGTCTGGGCTGAGAAAATGAGGAAATCAACAGGGAATATTGTCAATATAGTAACAGTGGGAGTTGAAGTCAGTCCCAGGTGTTAGAAGGCAGACGATGATTAATAGAGAGGGAGTATGCAACTCCTCGTCCACAAGAACCAGGCTGGACTTGAGACTCAATAACATCGCTCTATTGAAAAAAATCTACTCGCTGGGCTCTCTCTTTAACTGCCTGAAAATGTGTTCCGGAGGGAATAACGCAGCAAGTGTTTATGAGAGAGAGCAGTGCTGACGGTTTAATTGGGCATCACGTCCTTTCAGCTCCTCTCAGAGCTTCATATGCAGTTTAACCTTTTTTTTCCACCTCAGATATTCAAGTGCCTTTGGGATTTTCATGAAGCAGAAGCTTGATGGCTTGGCAAAACATTGACTTAGTTGCTAAATTGAGTTAAACTGCTTTTTGGGGGGTTTGCAGTGGCAATTTATATGTCTCTTGCAGTTTTGAAGGGAATATTTACTGGCCTCGAATGTGCCAGAGTGTTCTGTGAATCTATAACAATGGCAAGGGTAATGCTTAGGATTTGCTGTCGCTGGGATTACAGGTATACAAGAAAACATGATGCTTGATTTAAAGCATGAATTGTAAATCAATCCAAGATACAGCTTCAGCATTACTGCTTTTCTGTTAGTTTTAAATACTTTATTCTTCTCTTTTCTATGACAGAATTGGCTAGGTACATCCATATTGAGGCATGTATATTTTTCTAAGCTTTGAAGCATTTTGAATTAAAACGTGATAAATTGCTTGACACTTTATGCATTATCCTGAATGCAAAATATGTTTTTTTTTAAGATTTTAAAGCTCCTGCTCCTGGTTATTAGATACAGACAGCTGTAAAGCAACGTAGAAGTCTAGAATAAATAGGTATCTTCTGAACCTTAGCCAAACTGTTGTCCAACTCGAAGACCTGAACTAGCATAAGGCTGTAGGGAATTAATTTGTCCCTGGGTTCCCTTGGTGCTGATCTACTACAGTGGATGATACTCTGCTTTGAACCTTGGCACTGGAGTTGGCATCTTAGGGTTGTTATGGCCACCAGCCACCAGGAGGGATAATCAGCATACCAGAGATTCAGGACACCAAGCTGTCCAATCACCCAATCCTGGTGCTTGGCCCCATACACAGAACAGGCACCTATCTGCTGTCATTCTTGGAATTTCCCTTCTCCCTTATTCAAGATTTTAATGTATTTTTCTCTCATCTTGCCAATTGTGTTTGTACATGCTCTTTTGGCTTCTGACATTGGACACTGAACTTGTTTAACCTCTTGTCTGCCGATTGTTTATACATGCTGTCCTGCTTTCTGACCCCAGCTAGTCAACCACTCTAAATATCCTCCCAAGTGCTACTTACTCCAACCTGGTTATCAAGACCATCTGGCCTCTGGTCCTGCTAATTAAAATGATGTTGAATATTAATGTCATATAGCTGTCATCCTACCAAAAACTTTATTATATCAGTACAAAACCATTTGGGGAAAATGTAGTACAGTAAGCTAGCTTACATTCTATGGAAGACTTACTTTATTGATGGCTTATGCTTTCAGTAGAAGTGTCTCATGATAGGATGACCAACTGAATAACAAACCAGTAGGGCACTGTGTCAGGGCAGTATTATGCAAGGAAGAATGAAACTGCCACAGTGGTGTTGATGAATGATCTAGTTAAAAAAATGGATGATAAGGCTTTTTCTGGTTTGAAGAAAGAGTACAATGTTCTATTTTATCTTATTTCTGCCTTTGTAAATTTTTTACAGGTGAAATGCTAACCTGTTTCTGTTCTTCTAGGTCCTTTTTCTGGAAGTGTGCTGCACTCCCTGACAGACAATGTAGCCAGGGCTGGCTCCAGGTTTTGTGGGCCCTTGGGTGACAGAGCCTCAGCAGGTCCCTTTATGGAGCAAATCATGGGCATTTAGTCTACTGTCATTATTCAGGCAGGGAAGGGCAAGACCTCTGCTGAGACCCCTAATAATGACAGTAGACTAGTGAGTTACTTTATTTTTTTTTTTGTGCTTTAAAATAAAGAAGACTGGAATTTCTGGGAAAAAAAGATTATGAATTTTTTTTATAATAAACTGTCAATGAGGGTTCTCTGGGGCATATTATTTCAATAAAGATCTTTTTAAATTTATTACCCCAGTACATCACCAGGGGTCCCAGGAAGAGTCAGATACCATCCAGGACTGGACAGAAGCAGGCTGGTATTATTAGGCTGGCAATGGAGAAAATAAATGGCCCTTGCCACCCTCATAGTATCGGGCTTTTGCTGCTTGGATTTGTGTCTAACTGGTTATGATAGGCCTCACACATTAGTTTAATAAATATAATAAAAATGCATGGGGTCCCCCCTATTTTCCATAACCAGCCAGATACAAAACCAAGCAGCAAGATCATTCTTGCAGCTTCACTTGGCGGCTGGCCCTGCATTCTGGGGAGAAGCAAGTGCCGGGGGGCTCTGAGGTGCTGTGGACCCGGAACTTGCGGGAGTATGGCAGGTGCTGACACCAGCCCTGACTGTAGCCTTGTTATCTGGCACCAGCCATTTTGTTCTTCCTTCTCCATTCAGCACCAGCCTACAACCTACAATGAATCCTGACTTGCCCTTGCCTGAACAATTGGTGTCTTTGGTGTCACTTAACCCACTAGGCCAGCCTCTACAAACACCCTAATTCTAAATTTAGCCACCTCGTAGCCCCTTTAGCTAAGTCCAGCTTCTTCATCCTGCAGAGAGATGAAGAGTGAAAATCAAGGGGCTGCTTAGATTCTGCTCTCAAGTTTGGACCAATTAAACCAATTGGGTAGTATGACAGGTTCACACCTGCTGTCATAATAGAGTGTATTTAGAAGACAGTTGGGAAGAAAAGAAATTGCTCTGAATTATCCCTATTGCAAACTTGGATATTAACACATAAAGAATGGACACATTCGGTCCAATGGCTAAGATCTTTGTATAATATGGAACCTCTTTATGCTACAAAACTTTGTAAGTGTTTTATTATTTGACTATTTTACATGGCTCTCTTTGCTATTATTACCATTCTGCAACAAGTCCCTTCTTTGCTTGGGTGTAAATGGTACAGAACCCATTTCTAATGTGTAATTCACTGACTGCTGTATTAACCTGAATATTGTACCTATAACAGTAGCTGGTAATTACTATTGGTTTCTATTCATTGTTCTAATGATTTTCCAAGCAGATATGTTTGACAATCATGCTCAACAAAGTCCTGAAATACTAACAGATTCTATAGACATAACATGTATGTGTTTGTCCTTTAACAAATAACATTTCCATGACCTCTCCCACAATTCTAGAGTGTTATTTACCATGTAATGAAAAACCCTATTGATCCAGAGGTTGCCACACTTGACCAGCAAAGGAAAACAGTTGTTTTTTAAGCAGACTACCTATTGTGACTAATGATTGCTGGAGAGTATTATTATTAGGTACATTTGCCAATTATCTGTTTCGACTTCATCAAGTGCAAGATACTGTGTAATCCATTCACTAAACACATTTCCTGCTTATGTTTTTCATGCTAACTAGATTGTATTTCTGCATCAATATACTGATGCAAAATATTTATTTATTTGTATTGTATTACTATGTGTTTATACATATATAATTCCAATTATTCTAAATCTACCAAATGTATATAAGCACCATGTTACATGTATATTAAAGATATTTTATCTGTTTGTCAAAAATACTAAATTGCTTTTGGATTAGTTGATGAAAATATCTATATGATATCTAAATACAATGAGCTTTATATGGTGTAACTGATTCAAAGAGTTTCCCCACTGCCGGCATGATATTGACACATCATGCCGACCAGGGAACGAATCCATTAAATTCCTGCCCCGTCCATAAGGTTTGCAAATTTGTGGACGTGTAAATGTAGTCTTAGACAATACAGCTCCCTGCGAAATGACCTCTTCAAAGGTGACAGAGTATGCTCAGAAATATTTCACATTCATTTCATGGGGACAGGCTCTATCTATTGTCAGGTATGTCAATGAGGCTTGCTGGAAAGCATATCACTAAATGCGGTTACCCCTTAGAGGACTGGCCAATTTCAATTTTTGCAATTTTGTTTTTTCCTCCTTGTGCTTAAAAGGCCATAGCAGTGGCATTTTTTCACCTATAAACCTACATGAGCCCTTATTTTTTGGGACCCTAATTGTACTTTGCAATGACAGGCTAAATTTGTTCATAAAGTACACTGCAAGACCAGAAAAATTTTTTATGTGTGGTAAAATTGAAAAAAAAAAAAAAAACGCTTTTCTTTTATTTGGGGGGTATTTAATTTTACGCCTTTTGCCCTGGGGTAAAACTGACTTGTTATATATATTCCTTAAGTCGTTACAATTACAACGATATGATGGCTTGTAAAAAATTCTAATTATTGTTAACAAATAAATGTTCCTTAAAATCGCTCTATTACCATGCTTATAATGCTTTTATCGTTTTCATGTGTGAGGTGTCATTTTTTGCGCCATGATGTGTTCTTTCTATCGGTACCTTTATTGCACATATGCAACTTTTTGATCACTTTTTATTACAATTTTTCTGGATTTGATGCGACCAAAAATGCGCAATTTTGCACTTTGGGATTTTTTTGCACTTGCGCCGTTTACCATGTGAGATCAGGAATGAAATAAATTAATATTTTGGGTGATTGCGCACGCAGCGATACCAAACATGTTTATTTATTTATTTTTAATTCTAACATTTGAAAAGCACACTTATCTCTCATTGAGATCTATCCAGTATAGACATACTGCTTAGATCAATGAGATAGGCACTGGATTGCTTTCGGCTGCAGCAGAAAGCAATCGAGTGCCGAGCCGCGTTCAACGTCATTACGGCGCAGACCGCAGACGGTACCGGACGTGTGGATTGCTCCTCCGTTATAAAGTCGCTGGGGGGGAGATCCGCCCCACTAGACACCAGGGATGGCTGACAGCAAGCAATCAAATGCAGCTGTCAACTTGACAGCTGCATCTGATTACTTAAATAGTGGGTACGGCGATCAGACCGTGCACGCTCATAGCCGCAGTCCTGGGCTACATGCAGCACCAGGGACCGCGGCGGTTCAGAGCGGGGCCGCCGCAGATGAACACCGTAGATGACCCTGGACGTACCTGTACGGCCAGGGTCGTCTAGGGGTTAAAAACAGCTCAGTCAAGGTGGCAGCTCAAAAAAATATACAAAAAATATACATGATTTGGTATGTGTCATTAAAAGAAAATATAGTTAATACTGTCAGGAACTTACCTGCCACACACCCTCGCCATTCGCTTCACATCAACTGCAAAATGTGGGGGGCAGGACCCCATCGTCATGAACACCCAGCCATCACAAGTGTCAGTCAGGCATTCAGTCTCTGGGGGTAGGCTAGGTCTGTTGGCAGCAGCCTATCAGGAATGTTGGAGCCCCATGCTCCAGAGTTACACCCTGGGGAAAATTCTAATGTGCAACTAAAGTCTCGCATTGCGGCCCATGATTGATGGTCTTTACTACATCGCTAGCGTACTGTATCTCCTGTGTTCCTCACCTTGCATGTTAATTGACTATGCCCCCAGATTCTCGGCCTGTTTATTCTTCTTTTCCTTGCCTCTGACTTTGTTTCTGTTCTTGCTCTCTCAGTTTTGATCCCTGGCTTGTTTCCTTGGACTTAACTTGTTTAGTGTTTAATGACTTATCCATACCTGGCTGGTTTTGACATGGACAGTGGACCATCCTTAACCCCTGAAGGTCCCAACACCTAGTAAGCATTAGGAATGTCACTCAGATGGGGGCTGCTGCCTAGAGCATTTTATCCAAGATGGCAAGGACAGTGGGCTAGGTTCAGTGCAGGGTTCACCGTTTCCCTATGGATGTGACAGGTACATTCTCTTTAAAGTATGCCTGTCATGACAAAAACAAAAAAACTAATTAGTTTATGCATGCCTTATGTATGTTGTTGGTCTAGACTTTAATTTTACAGCCCCAACCGTCTCCATTGGCCATCCCATGCTTCTGCATTTCACTCTGAGCTGGTAGGCGGGTCCTTAGAACTGTTAGTTTACTCAGCTGCAGCAGAGCACAGGGGCATGCACAGACATTGGCCAATCAGCATTAATCTTCAATGAGCCAGTTTGTGCAGAGCAGAGGGACAACTGACATCACTTCCTGCATTTGGTCTTTTTTTGCTGTTATAAAAGACCAGATAGCCTTAGTGATGGAGTATCAACTGAAGGTTCCAGTAATTGAGGCACCTAGTGGCCAATTTTATAGTGTTGGTTTTTATATAGAAAACAGGCAAAAAATAAATTCTGTTAATTGTAAAGATGTAGATATCACATGAAGAAACCAGAGGCCTTTATGGGACCCAGGCGGCATTGTGCAAAATTGACCATGCCATGGGATGTCGGCACCGGCGCTTGCAAGGTAGTGAAAAAACAGATTACTACTCCAACTGCAACTCATTCACTTTGAAGTGTATCTGTCATTATAACTTTCAAAATCTAAATCCACAGGGGATGTGAAATAAAGCATGTACAGTGGCCCCTCAACATACAATAATAATTGGTTCCAGGACGACCATTGTATGTCGACACCAAAACTCTATGGAAAACTGGTAATTGGTTCTAAATCCCCTAAAATGAGAAAAAATGAACTTTAATAGAAAATAAGCAGCTAACTAATATACAGCTAGTCCTTACATATAACAGTCAGAAAGAGCTACAAGAGACTCTAAATTACTTTCTATGTAAAGGACTCAAATTTTTTCAGGTCCTGTAGAGATCACACAGGGTCCCAGAAAAACAAAATAAAGCCGCCCTCACCTGATGCCCAAAGGTGCAATTCATCCTGGTACAGGAAAAGAGCAGTGCAGGACATGTAGTATCACATTGCATTGTAGAGAGGAGATACCAGACACACACAGCAGTACAGGACATGTAGCATCATACTGTACTGTAGAGAGGAGATACTAGACACACAGCAGTACAGGACATGTAGTATCACACTATACTGTAGAGAGGAGATACCAGACACACAGCAGTACAGGACATGTAGTATCACACTGTACTGTAGAGAGGAGATACCAGACACACAGCAGTATAGGACATGTAGTATCACATTGTACTGTAGAGAGGAGATACCAGACACAACCACTGCATGCAATTCAATAACACTGGGGTTTTACCAGTAAAATGGCCACTTTCATTGGTCGATCAGCTAGTTTTATTACAAGTTACGCAGATCAGGACTGTCTGTAGCATTGTATGTTGAGTTTGGTTATGATGTACCACAAAGTAACATTGTATGTTGAAAATATTGTATTTTGAGGCCATTGTAAGTTGAGGGACCACTGTACATTATTATTTTTTAGACTCTAGGGTGTAAAAGCAGGAAGTCCTGTGATTCCCAGGTCATCTGCGCGGCAGTCATTTGACTGACGGACACATTAAGCCATGATTCTCTGTACAGGCCAGACTTAATGGGGAAGATTTATCAAAGGGTGCAAAATTTAGACTGGTGCAAACTGCCCACAGCAACCAATCACAGCTCAGCTTTCAGCTCTGGTGAAAGGAAAGAGGAGCCGTGATTGGTTGCTGTGGGCAGTTTGCACCAGTCTAAATTTTACAGCCTTTGATCAAAGTCGACCTGGATTTCAGACAATTATAGATTTGTATAAGAAAGTATATTGTAAACTTGCTTTATTTCAAATGTACTGTTGATTTAGATTTTGAGTTGTAATCACATTTGCCTTTAAGATTACTATTTTAAAATACTGTCCAATCAGCATTCACTCCAGTTATTTTAACCCAACTTTATAATTATTAGTATTTCCCAATTCCTTGACATTTGTCATTGTAAAATAACCACTGGTGGTCAATATTCATTCAATGTTCTTGTACCCTTTAATTGCCAAAACCTCATTAGTAAATTCTAAGTCTAGAATGTTTTTTTCTTTGGTTGATGACTGCACAACCTCTTTTACATGCATGTGTTTGCATGTAAATACTCAACGGATATTCCAGTTAACATCAGTCATCCATAACTACCATGTACCATTTTACTGATATTTGAGCAATTTCCCCCACCAACATATTACCATAATCCTCAATTTGCCCTGGAGACTTATACATAGCACCTATCCTAACAGATCCCTCCTCAGTTAGCTTGCAGGCCCAGAAAAGTCTCCAGCTCTTTATGTGTAGTTTTGGACTAATCTTGATTTCAAACTATTCCTAACATAAAGGCTACCCCCCCCCCTTCTCTCTCCTCTATCTTTCCTGTACAAAGTATATACTATGGTTATCTCTTAGGTATTACAGTCCTTGTACCCCATTTCCATTTTTCTGTATAGTAAAACCTCTAAAAATCTAACTGTTATCTTGCCCAGTTCCAGGCCAAGACTTTGAAATTCCCCTTTGATACAAAATTTACATCATTCTGGGACGTTCTGGGACGATTCATTTGTGCCAAAATATACCACCGACTTAAATTACGTATCCTTACTATCAGCCCTCACAACCTTTTCCACATGTCTCCTACCCTGCTGACAGTGGCCCCTGAAAGACACCTCACCTCCTTCAGAACTTCCTCATTCTATCCTTAAACAACTACACTAACCCACAAGGAGATGCTTTTTTTTTTTTTTTTTTTTCGATTCCATCAACTCTACTTGACTTGTACGAATAAGTACCCCATCCAAAACAACTTCTCCTTTGGGAATCACATCATACACTGTTTGAATCTGCAACAAGCTCACTATCAATTGCACTATAATTTTAAAAAAGAGAAGCAAAAATTATGTTTTTTTCTCTTCTATTTGTTATCTCGCTGAACCAACTGCTGTCTACACAGAGCTTCTCTTCAGGGGTATTTGAGGAAGTTTTGGCTGTTTACAGGGCTGCGGACCGGGGGGGCAGTGGTGAGAGGCAGCATGCCGTTGCAAGCCAATTGTCAGTGTTACACCTATTATAGAAGATAACTTGCTAAGGCTGCTTGCTCATGTTATGCTCATACCATAAGTATTAGAAATGCTTGGTAATTAAGACGGACCTCCAAAGACTATGACATAACATTCCCTTTTTCTTAACTCCTATTGTATGACACAAAGTTTCCCTTTACACTAGCAGCTAAATTTCCTGTAACAAGTTCAAATCGAGGAGATCACAAATTGATCAGCAATGATTTTCTCTCATTTACACTGTGCAGTTATCAGAACATCATTTGTTGGTAGCACATTCCCTGTTTACATGTGGAAACGCGCTGCCAACAAACAATGATCCAAATGTCTGCATAAAAGACGCAATTAGCTGACAAAAAAAACATTTGCTAGTTTGTTGACTGATTACTGGGATGTTTACACTGGCCAATGATTGGAAATGAGTGGTCATAGGAACGTTCTGTGTAAAAGACTGTGCTGGACCAACAAATCTTCTATTGTACTTTTATCTTTGTTTATACTTTGGAGGGGGGGGGGTGTTATTAATCCCTTAAGGACCAGGCCTGAAATGGCCTTAAGGATCGGGCCAATTGTCACTTTTGCGTTGAAATGAAATGAATGACGGAACCCCCAAAATATCATTTATATGGTGAATTGCGGCAGCTCACCATTGAGGGTGAGGGCCTGGCTGCTGATAGCTCCTAAGCCCACTCCATAGCCTGGGAACACGGCAGGGCGTACATTTACACCCTCTGCACCAAGGCTGCGGGGGCGTAAATGTACGCCCTCGGTAGTAAAGGGGTTAAAGCCTCTGCCATGTTTGCGAAGTGTATAGGGTTTATTAAATTCTGCATGTGGTGCTGAATTTATATGCACTTCTTGAGAAATTCAGCATGATCCTACAGTGGCATGGATTTACTTAAAGGGGTTGTGTTCTGAAGCAAAGAAGGTAAAACCAGATATGTACCATATACATATATGTAAAGGAGAACAAATGGCTTTTTTCAGTAAAGTATCTGTACTTTTCTTTCTCCCCTGGATCTGATCACTTCTTGGTTTCCTCTACATATTGGGATTATGAAGTTGCATACCCTTTTCCATAATCCCCCATATTTGAAGGCTAAGTGGAGACCAACTGCCAGCAATTTCATAAGGTTGTGATTGAACTGAGCATACCTGGCCCACCTTAGTGGGTCATAACAAAGGGAAATAGGTTACATAAACAATACAGGCACATGAGGGGTTAGTAAGTCTATATCTCTCATACAGTACAGTTTCAGAAATGCTTGTACATGTGAAATATGTTTAATTTAACACAATACATTGGGTTAGACCTAGTTTTTTAAAATGGCACAACACCTGTATGAATGCTGTGCAAAATGATGGTCTTTGTTAATTCATCCTTTTATGTTTTCTGCTTTACTTTTGTATTCAGGGAAACTATATGGGAAACGTGTTGTAACCCCAACTTGTGTGAGAAACTCATATTTGTTCATACAGAAAAAAACAAATTGTTGATACTTTGATAGATGACTCTATACTGTAAGGTTTGGATGCTGGCATGGTCAACCTTATTCCTGGGGGAGTTAATTGTCAATTTATTTTATCCTGTGCCTATGTCTAGTTAAGTAAGCAAGCAAAAGGAAGAGAAAGTTATCTAAAATTTTCCTGTATGTAGTTACTGCATAATCAAATACTGCTATGAGGCTGAAGCTCATAGGCTATACTATTGAAGGCATTATTAACCCCTTAAATGACTGATCTATTCTTCAAGTGTCTGCTCTCTGTGCCTGCAACAGAAATGGTCCCATGTAACTTACTGTACATTGGGAATCCCCGGTCATGTGGACAGAGCTGAGAGAAAACATAGTTACCATGCTCGTTCTAGACATGTCAATTACTCTCCAATGCAGAAATATGTTAATTTTTCTTATCTCTTTCTAGTTACTAATCATACATGTTTTATAGATTTTTAATACATTATTATGGCAATATTCATCTTAATATCATTTAGATATGATAGTGACAGAAGCTACAAGGACATAGGCAATAATAGTCTGTATTTGAATTGACTTCTATTTGAGAGTTTTCCAGGCATGTCTTGTGATCTGTGCAGTGGACATTTCTCATGTATTTATTGATGTAAAATAGCACAGAGAAAACCAGCGGCACTCACCCGTATATGGTTTTTATTGACTTCTTTATTTTTGTAAAACGTGCAGACATTAATAGACAGATGTCACTTAGATTGTTGGGAAATATCACCAAAAATTCTTTAAAAATGTATTTAATATGAAAACTTGATGTAGCTCTCTAAGAGTTCCTTGGATGTCCTATAGCAGCACATCACTCAGCTTTAGCAAACAAAGTATGGGACAGACCTGAGATTTTTCTTGTGCTTGCATGGAGAAGAGACATTAACATTTGAATGCTTCGTAACCTTTAAGAATATGTCCTGTATCATTATGGCTTTAACATATATTAAACCATCCAACCATATTGGCTGGTAGACCCTCACATGCATGGTCCTACTGGTGCAGACTTCACCGTGAAATAGTCATCTAGCATGCATTTTGCACTTGCACTATGCTGGGCAGCAGAGCTCCTAATTTAAAGTGAATACATAGGTAATTTCTTCTGTTGGTGCCCCAGCTTCCTCCTGTGCCCCAGTCTTTGCACTATGGACACAGTAATGTATATGTAATACATATTTCTGTTTCTAGGAAAGCAAACATAGGTCCTGCTTACTCTGCCAACAGTCTCTTCCCAGATGACTCATTGGGCAATCTTTGTTAGCTATGTTTACCTTATACTGTAGAAGACAAAATTCAATGCCTCATCCATTATTTGGGGTACCTATGTACCAAATGATTAGATCCAGAGGTAATGGTCTTATATGGAGAAATTGACATGTGACCCTGGTGTATAAAGGTGCCTGATGCCATTTTGCAGCTGATTAGTGCAGAGAGAGGTTGGCACTGCAAACAGGTAGAGCTAGTTAGGCCGAAAAACTTTACTAACTGCCTTTTTCGGGGAACAATAGTTGGGTTGTCTGTGTTGAGGGGCTGTTGGAATAGAATTCTGAAAACAACAAAAATCTATTTGTTTTCGGTGTCCTAGTTCTGTAATTTCTGTTATTCATCCTGTTGAGCATTTGTTTGGTACCACAATCCCCAGAATGCATTGCTTTCACTTAGCTGTTCATCACAGTCCTCTCATTCTGCATTCCTTCTAGTTCTCTGCCCAAATCTGTTAAAGAACATTTCACTACAGTCTATTGCACCCATCAGTAAAGTTGCAGCACCTGTTGCTTTCATTCCTTGTCCACTCTTTCTGTGGCATGACAAGACAACATATCTCAGTAAATGTACTAATAAAGCTATACATGTGACAGGAAGCTTGTGATTTAGGCTGCAAAGGCTGGTTAGCAATATGACATCACTCAAGGGATCGGGCTAGAGCTCAAAGACAAGATCCAGTGAAGCCATCTGCGACATCAGAGAATGATGTGTTGCTTCAGGAAAGTTATTCAGATTGTAGTTCTTTTAATTTCAATTTCCTGTGATGGAGGCAAAAGCATGTTGAAGCCAGTACTATTAGTGATAACATGATATTGGTCACTTATATATCTGAGGGTTATTTAAATGTAATTTTCTTATAATGGAATACCCCTTTAGGTGATTTGTGACACTGGGTCGGCTTTACCATTTGTGTTGCCATCCACTTCCATTATTATCAGTGGTACACAGTTTACACAGGGAGATTCGGAACTGACAATATATTTTAGACCTGCACAGCTGATGTGATCAGCCAATGAATAAACTCTAAATGCTGGACCTTTAACATGGGACAATCATTGGCTGATAACTGCCCTATGTAACTGAGCTTTCAGTCCTAAAGCCAAGTAGTCTGGGGTGACCAAAGAAAACCAATGCAAACATTGGGGGGGAGGGATACAAACTGGTAATAGATGGTGGAATTTTATCACAGGCCAAAGGTATTTGCTGAGATATTTTGGTTCTGGCTAGTAATAAATAGGCAATTCTGTATGGGCTTCATCATTCTGTTGATTCTTTGCACAGAAGTAGCAGTGTATGTCCATCACTGAAACAAAACTAAGAGGAAGTCATGTGTGCTCTTTGTAGCTGATGCCCTATATATGCCCTAAGTGTACTTTCTGCAATCAACTACTTTAGAATAAATCTCCTTGTTATCCTTTTTTTCCTAGTGAAATTTCTAAAGATCTGATTATTATAGTTTGTACTTTTGTCTTTAAAAAAAAGCAAAAAAACTATTTATCTTTCTTACAGTTTTAGTTTAATAGGCTCAGTTGCTTCTTCTTGAAAAGATATTACTTTTCTACACATTTATTACTATTTCATTATGTTTGTTTACCTTTAGATACAGTGTCACAATTTGCCTTTAGCAATAAAAAAAAGCATATTTACTGTCTGGGAGCGCTTGCATTCGGCATAGTTTAAAGCTGCTATTGATCTTGTTTCCTTTTCACTTTAAGCTGCTTGAAATACTGCACTATTTTCCTTTAGGTGCTCACTGCCCCCAATTGACTGCCCAACAAAATCAATATGTTTTGTCAGAGTGGAATAAAAAGAGAGGAACTATGATCCCGTCTGCACAGCTGAATCCTTCACATGATTTAAGCACTTAAGATGAAGACTGTATAATTAAGTGGAGACTTGCACTCAAGTCTCCCATTGCACCCAGGCAGTTATTAAGATGAGTGAAACCCACTATCATTATCCAGTAAAGAGTGTGATGATTGGCTGCTCTGTGTCAGGCCTCTAGTGGCTCTCTTTGTCACAAGTGCGAAAAGGAGAGTTCGCTTTCTGTCAAAACTGGCTTTGCCAAATGTTATCGTTTTAAATGCCGTGAAAGAGAGGGAGCTGGGCCTAGGGGTATACACAGACCCATATGCTGGTGACAGTGATACAAGTGTAATTCTAGACTATTAAAGTGACACATAAGATCATTTTTGCCCTAGAACATGAGACAGCTGAAGAGATTATGCAGGACAGGCTGTCACGCAATAAAATTTTCAGAAATCTGTTAACCCCAGATCTGATCCAGTGAATATTTTATTGCTTAACACTCGGGGAAAGCATATTCATTAACTACGCATACATACAGGCAGGAGGCTGAGGAGATTAAAGGTTAAGGAAATCAAAATTTGCTTGGCATCGAGAATGAGAGACAAGTAATCATACCTCAGCAATGCAGATTGTAATCAGTATGAGAGCTTTAGGTAAAATTAGGACACTATAAATAGCAGGTTAAAATCTGCATGTGCTGTCTAGGAAAAAAAGACAAGAATTAGGTGAATGCTAAGTGAACAGTATGTGTTTTATATAACAGCATCTTGTAGGAGTCTGGTGATTTCACATAGTATCACTGTATGTTAACCCCTCATAAAAAAAAGGTAGATAAAAAGTCAATAGAGCTTGTAATATTAAAATTTCTCATTGTGAGCAGAAATGTTTCATTAAATATTGTTTTAGCTAATACAAAGATCATTTCCTAAAATCTGTAATCTTTCCTTTTAGATCAAATCACCTAATGAGTTAGTTGCACTATTTGCGGAAAACTGTTGAACATTGGACTCAATGTAAATGATGCAAAGAAATACAAGCAAAATAAAAAGAAAATGTATTGCTTAGTCCCATTTGATGTATCTGTCTATCTTCCTGTCTAGGTTTATTCATTTATTTATTTATTCATGCATGAATACATGTGTATATATATACCACCTACTTAGGCAGTATATTATCGCCTTTAGAGATTAATTAGATAGCTATAGCAGAAAAGATCACCCAAAACTGATTATGTTAGGTTATTTACCTTGCCTATTAGCAACATTTTGAATGGGCTCATTATTCTTTTCATGCAAGATGTCTATGATTGCATAAGACAGCGTTTGCCCAACAATGTCAAAAAGGTCAGCAGGAGAAAACAACATGATATGCTTTTGCAATACTTGTAACATCTGATTGCTGTATCCAGGGTGTAAGAGGAGCCCATGGGGGAAGGGGACTCTTGCACTTGGAGAACAAAAGCAGCCCTTCTGCTAATTGACTGCAAAATTAGCCAGATTTCCCAGTGGGAAGTACACAAGACAGTAGCAGATGGAGACAGCTCGGACACCAGATCTAAAAAAGCTCCTAAAAACCTGTTGTGAAGCTGCTTACAATTATAGTTCACAAAACTTTTCCTTGTTTAACACAATATAAGCAAGATGAGCTAAGAAGGAAAAAGACACAAAGGTCAAAAACGGACAATAATATTCAGGCTTTCAGAAAGAAAAGAGTTAGGTAACAACTGGAAAAGTCTAAACAAACACTTCAGGGCATGTAGAACAAAAGGGTGGATAAAGAAGTGTTTCAACTGAACTGAAAGGGAAATATTCCTGAAGCATATCATATATAAATTTAACTGACCATACACATTAGATAAATCAGCTGATTGTGGCACATCAAATGACCATCTAATGTGTAAGGAGGGCCTTCCAACTCTCCGCCAATCGTTGATGTGAATGAAGGTTTGGATATTTGTATTTTAACTGCTTTATAAGCTACCACAAAGTATGCATATGTATATGGGAAATGGCAAGGCTTATTAGGCAAACAGCTATTTACTGTATATGTCTTCCTTTATACTAAATTACTATTTACAGTAAATTAGCTAAGGACCAAAATAATATGTAGTATAATTAATTATATGCTATTGCTGATCTTCTTGTTTGTTCAACTGAACTATCCTATGCTCTAAATGACTCTTTTTTTCTTCTCTTTAGTTTTGTATGACATTTACATACAAACTTGTATAGGAAACTCCTTTATTGGATGGAACTTAAAATAGTCTTTACTTGGTGTTTACAGGCAACTAAACAATATTATAAATTTATTTCATAGCATTTCAAGATGTCCTAACCTTTTTAGAAAGAAAAATTTAGCTCCATGTTGCGAGCTATTTTGAATACCCTGTTCTTTCTCATAAAACCATAAATAGAACACCTAGGTCTACCACAAAGGCAAATAGAAAAACAAACAGTTTATCAATCTCCTTTATCCACTTCAGTTCACTCCTTTGAGTCTTTATCTGCAAAAAATATTGTAATCTACAGTGTAAAGGCCATATTAGATGCTACAACCTGACATGTAAGCAAGCGCTCATCTATTAGATCGGCACTTGCTTACTGAGCCTATTACAAGGCTTGATAATAGTGCAGCCAAAGCTGCAAGAATATCCCTAGCCTTTTCCTTTCATCCACCATCATGGTGGAGAGATGTGTGGCCAACTCATCAACTGAGCATTAGCTCTATTACATTGGGAGATATCTGCCTGATTTGGCAGATAATCTTTCGGTGTAACCATAGACGTGTATAGGGCCACCATAGCCATCATTGATTTCTATACGGCTAAACTGTACCTCACTACCCCAATAATTTTAAACATAGGTCCCTTTCTATTGACCTACATGTAGGGATGCATCATCATGCACTGTAACATCTACAAATCCTCCCTAGATGCAGTTTCATACAGGATAGGTGATAAATGTATGATCATTGGGAGGGTCCAACCACCAGGTCTCAAGATCAAGACAACAGCAATCCTTAAAGGGGTTGGCCACTTTATAGTAAAATTGCTCAGTGTACAGTATTAGTTACTGTACTCACTGTATATACTGACAGCAGCTCCTTGTGTATCTCACAGAGCTAATATCAGACTCCCCTCCACCAGGCTGGGCTGCCCTGCTCTGTGGTGTTTTGGTCCATAAGATTGCTTACATGGAGAAGCATGTGACCATGCCCCGCCCCCCAGTGTCCACCACTGAGCCTGTATATGTCTATGGAGCACACAGGGGACAGGGCCTAGTCACATGCTCCTCCATGTCAGCCATTTTGTGGACTGAAACAAAACAGAGCGGGGCAGCCCAGCCTGGTGAAGGGGAGTCTAATTTTAGCTCTATGAGGTACACAGAGAGCTTCTGTCAGTATATACAGTGAGTACACTTACTAATACTTTGTACTGACCTATTTTACTATAAAGTGGCCAACCCCTTTAAGTACTCATTGAGAAAGAAGTGGCAGTAGTTTGTGAAACCTTTTCCACATTGTTCCTGTTAAAGGGGTTATCCAGCGCTACAAAAACAAGGCCACTTTCTTCCAGAGATAGCCCCTCTTTTGTCTCCAGCTTTGGCGGGGTTTTGCTGCTCAGTTCCATTGAAGTGAATGGAGCTTAATTGCAAACCACACCTGAATTGGAGACAAGAGTTGTGTTGCCTCTGAAAGAAAGTGGCCATGTTTTTGTAGCACTGGATAACCCCTTCAACAATTAAAAATATATTTGGACTGGTATAAAGGTAAGACTTCTTGTTGTTATTATTATACCAATATGATATATACATAAATGAAAACATATTGAACCATGATAGAGGACAATAGGAAAAAAAGAACACAAAAGGCACAGCATGTGCTGTGGATCGTGTTGGTGAAAGTTACTCATTGCACTCCTTGCATGACTACAATTGTAGATTGAATTACTGTAATCAATGGGGGGGGGCATTCTCCATACTTACCTGTCGCTTCACTTAATTGAGAACTGTGATAGGTTGTTACAAAAATTAGCACTTTGGAAGTACCAGCACTGTTTCTTTCTTTCCATTGGCTATATTTTGAACAATGCAATGAGATACCAAACTAGTGTTTATATATGTCTGAGAGCAGGGCCTTATAATCCCTTGATGACCCAGGATGTACCTGTCCATCCTGGGGTGGGTAGGGGAGTTCCCCAGCTCTGAACTGTGGTTATTAGCGGACGCGGGCCATGCCCAGCTAATTAGCTATTTAAATACAGCTGTCAAAATTGATTTCAAATTACAGTGTAAAAAAATACGTTTTTATTAATAAAAAAAATCCCATCCCATAATAAAGTTTAAATCACACACACCCGTTCCCATTTTATAAATAAAAATAAATAAATACACCTATATGATATCACTGTGTGAGTAATCTGCTCCCTATTTCATCTTACGCCATCGCTAGCGATGGTCTAGTGGACACAAGACTCCATTTGTTACAGGAGGCTCCAACCACAGATCCCGGCAAAGTGCCAGACATTTGTGAGATCTCCAGAATTGTAACCCAGCAGAACCAGCAGATCACACAGCAGTTGCAACAAATGCAGCAGTCGTCCGTCTTGTTGCAGCAGCTTTTAACAGCTTGATAGGCCCCGCCTGCACCTCCGTTGCCGGTTATGTCTCCCTATGACCAAATCTATGCCTGGTACTCCAGTCCAAGTGTGGTGGAAATCCCAAAATTTGCAGGGGTTTTGTCTACCAATGTATCATGCACATCGATCTCATGGCCAATCAGTTCATCACAGAATTATACAAAGTGGCATCTGTCATCAGCCACCTTGAAGGGAAGGTCTTGGTCTGGACTACACAACTGTCAGAGTTCTGATGTGTACCCCTGGAGCCAGCATGAGCATCTTCTAAGGATACTGCACTCCTCATCTTGTATCAAGGGAACTCTTCCGTCTGAGAGTATGACAAACAATTCCACACTCTGGCCGCAGAACTCGACTGGAATAATGCTGTCCTAGTCGCCACTTTCAAAAAGGGTCTTTTTAGTCGAGTGAAGTTTGTGCTTCCCAGCTGGGACCTCCCATCCTCCTTGAACGACTTGATTTATCTGACTACTCAGACTGAAATTCATTCCTCTGAGAGATAGGAGGAGGTCCATCAAGAACGCAAGTTGATCTCGTGCCTAGGGCATGTACTAGAGGCCTCTCTAGGTGTGAATGCTTCCTCTCCATGCTTACCAAAACTCTGCCATTTCCTCAGTCACTGACGAGTCCCTGAGTGAAATTGTCCAGTTTCAAATCAAACCAGTGACCCGTGAGGTGAGTACATACTGAGAAGATTACTATTTTGCCTCTCTCTTCTTCAATAATCCTGTTTGGACTCCCTTGGCTATGGCTCCACACCTCCAGCCTTCACTGGAAAACTGAGAAGGTCTTATATTGGGGTCCGGATTGCTTTTTCCACTGTCTGCAGACCTCTTCGCCACCGATAGACTCCTCCAAGCCATTGCCTGGTCTCCTAAAGGCTCTATTCCACGGAATGATTATCGTCCGTATTCAGCCAATATCGGCTGTTATGGCCGATAATCATCCCGTAGAATTGACAACAATGATCAGCCGACATGTCAGCTGATCGTTGCGTCGTTTGTCTTTCAAACATGTTGAAAGACAAATGACTGATACAGCAACGATATGCTGGCGTCGCTCCGTGGAATAGGAGCGTCGGCAGCAGACGCTGCTTTATCCTATGGGCTGCCCAGACAATCAGCGATCCCCCGGGCAGTCCCCCCGCAGCTCCCCACGGCCTCCCCAGACTCACCCGCTCACTGCTACCCCGAAGAATAGTGGCAGCAGCGGAACGAGGAACAAACGAGCGCTAATAGTCAGTCGACCCGTGGAATAGGGCCTCAATTCCTAGCAGGATTTGATGGACAGTAAGCTGAAACACTACCCCCGCACCAGCCTTTTAATTGCCCCATTGACCTCCTACCAGGGACTACGCTCCCTTGAAGAAGGGTATATCCTCTCTCAGTTTAATAGACTTAAGCCATGTCTGCCTACATCAAGGAAAACCTGCAGAAAGGCTTCATCCTCAAGTCTTCCTCTCCAGCTGGTGATAGATTCTTCTTCGTCCAGAAGAAGGGTGGGTTTCTCCTTCCATGTATCAACTACCAGGGTCTCAACAAGGTTACCGTGAAGAACCTATATCCTGCCCTTGATCTTATCTTCTTGGCATTTAAATCTAATAAATTTGGACCTGTGGGGCACAATTAATTAGATCCGAATCCATGAAGGCAATAAATGGAAGACCACTTTCAACAACAGAGATGGGCACTTTGAGTACCTGGTGATGTCCTTCGTGTTAAGCAATGCCTTCATCTTTCAGGCATTTGTCAATTAAATCTTATGAGATCTCCTTTACACATGTGTAATTATTTACCTGGGCGACATTTTGATCTACTCACCTGATCTGCAGATGCATGTAGCCCACGTACAACAAGTATAATTAAAATAAATTTAGCACTCCATGTTCCTGTGCTGTCTTTTCCCTACTGGCTTTCACAGATTTCAGTATGCCCTTAGTTGGTTAAAATACATGCACACTCCCCTATAAATGTTGCAACTGTCCTGACCCCCCCTGTTGGAGCCTCTGAATTGCTACGCTAGCATTGTAGTCCAGCTTTCCTATAATTCCCATGATTCCTGCCCCTGACTCATGGTTCCTATCCTTAAGTCCCACCAGAGATTCCAATCGTGTTCCTGCCTGCTTACCTGCCTACGTGTCACCAGCTGCACCTAACATGCTAAAGTAAATGACATTTCCATTCTACCTTGCAGTGGGCTCTGGTGAAGACCAGAAACCTCTTAGACTCCATTCGCTTGTGTAACGTATGCTATTGCTTGCGGCAGTCCAGTGGATCCACAACTCCAGTCATTACAATGCCATTATGGATTAAAATCCTGCAGGTAATGCAAGGTTCCCCTGCTCATGCAAGCAAATGTCCAGGCCTGTTTAAAGTTCACCAATGACCATCTGGGTGATCCAGAGGAGGCATGGAAGAAGATTAGATGAGACCAAAAAATTACTTTTTGGTATCAACTCAATTTGGTGTGTTTGGAGGAAGAAGAAGTACAACCCAAAGGGTGTTGAAATATCATACTTTGGGGGTGCTTTTCTGCAAAGGGGATAGGACAACTGCACTTTATTGAAGGAAGGAGGGATAGGGCCATGTATCGCTAGATTTTGGCCAACAACCTCCTTCCTTCAGTAAGAGCATTGAATGGGTTGTGGCACGGTCTTCCAGTATGACAGTGACCCAAAACACACAGCCAGGGCAGCTAAGTAGTGGCTCCATAAGAAGCATTTCAAGGTCCTTAAATGGTCTAGCCAGTCTACAGACCTGAACCCAAAAGAAAATCTTTGGAGGAAGCTGAAATTCAATGTTGCCCAGTGACAGACCCAAAATGTGTAAGATTCGGATAAGGCCTGTATGGAGGTGTAGGACAAGATCCCAGCTGCAGTGTGTACAAACTTGGTCAAGAACCGCAAGAAATGTCTGATCTCTGTATTTGAAAATAATACTGTTTTTTTCTAATGGATTAAATTGTTATTTCATACAATAAAATGCTAAATAATTAATAAAAAATCAGACAATGTGATTTTCTGGATTTTTGGGGGGTTCTGCCTTTCACAGGTGAAATGTACCTATGATAAAAATTACAGCCTCTCTATTCCTTGTGGGTGGAAAATTTAGCAAAATTGGCAGTGTATCAAATACTTTTTCCTATGGTGAAAAAATCCAAATGTGTTAATTTCATATCAAAAAAGTTTTACATGCATGCAGCCGAACTCTCTTTATTATTTATGGGAAGACGTGGATTCAGTCTTCAGCTGCTGGCCCCCTGATACACTGACCTGCAGAGTGCACTCCATTGGAGATATAAATATATATATGTGTATATATATATATATATATATATATATATATATATATATATATATATATGTATATAGTGACAATCTGGGGGTTACTTACTCGCTGGGATCGCCATCTCCTGGGCCTGAGACGGTTGGCACATCACAAATTACAGTCCACTCAGTGCTGTATGCTTTATACTGACCACAGTCAGCTTTATTTATCCATTCAAAACTTAAGACAACAGCAACGTTTTGCAAATAAAATAAAACCTAGGCCGTCTAGCCACTGACTAACAGAACACAGCTTCCCTAGCTGACTTTCTGAGCCTACTGCTCAATACTTCCAGTTCAACTGGTCTCACCCAGACTTCTTGTCTGCAGCTCCCACAGGCCTAGCACTGTCTGTGTTCTCCCACCCTGGGAGTCTTCACCTGGGAGCCCTCACCTGGGAAGTTCTGGAGTCTCTAATAGAGCTCCACCAGGTGGGTTTCAGAGCCTCATCAGCTCTAGGCTGAAGTGGAGTATCTGGACCAGGAGCTTCACCTGAACTCCAATTCCCACTCCAGAGGCATAGAATTGCCTCTTACAGCCCCACCATGCCACAATATATATATATATATATATATATATATATATATATATATATTTATTCCATTTCAGTTATGCAGTATTGTACGCAAAAAATAAAAAGCAGGGTGATTGGAAAACTCCAAATACATTTTAAATTAGGATTTTAAATAGGGCCTTAAGGGTCAATTATAATCTCCACAGCAGTTATTTGGTAATTAAGTGTGAATGAATTAAAAAGAAAAAAAAATTAAGCAAGGAAATCATCCTTGTTAAATTTATTTACCTGCTATGCAGACACATAGCTACAAATTTACTCTAATGGAGCCCCTTAGTAATCTTTGTTTATGAGTAATGATGAGCGAACATGTTCGTAAATGTTTGTATGTTCGTATGAACATGACGCAAATTTTTCATGTTCGCCAATCCTGAAAAATTTGTTCGATGATTGTAATGGTTATAACAATCATTTGTGAACATATTCAAACTTGCTCCGTAATTTACGATTTGCACCTGAAAATCTGTATGTATGCGCATAGACCGAAACGTACACTTCTACTGTACGTTCGTTATTTGTTCGTGAATGTTCTGCAAACACGAACCAATCATGACAAATTTTTCTTATGTTCGTTTTCGTGATCCGAACATCGTGATGTTCGCTCATCACTAGTTGTGTGTCGTCTTGAAAAAGTGGCTTGAAAAAATTATCCATACCCCTTAATCTTGTCAAATTCTTTTTCAGCTTATACTCACAAACTTAAATGTATTTCACTTAGATTTATGTATAGCACATTTATGTACCAGCACAAAGTAGTAAGTAACTGAGAAGTGTAAAGAAAATGATACATGGTTTTTCATTAAATAAATACATAAAAATCTGGTGGATTGTGGTGTGCATTTGTTTTCAGCCCCCTATACTCTGATAACCATAATAAAATTTATTGTAACCAATTACCTTCAGAAGCTAACTCATTAGTAAATAGAGTCCATGTGTGCGTCATTTCTTCTCAGTATAACTACAGCTCTTCTGTGAAGGTCCCAGAGGTTTCTTAGAGAACAATACTGATCTAACAGAATTATGAAAACCAAGGAACACACCCGGGTCATGGAAGTTATGGAGAATGTAAAGTAGGGTTAAGGTACAACAAAATATCTCAAGCTCTGAAAATCTCACAGAGTATTGTTCAATCCATCATCCAAGAACAGCACAACTGACAGCCCAGGCAAGGAAAGCATTAATTAGAGAAGCAGCAATGAGGCTCATGGACACACTGGAGTCACTGCAGAGGTTCACAGCTCAGGTGGGAGAATTTGCCCACATGACAGATATTAGTCATGTACTGCACTAAGAAGTAATAGTTAGAGCAGCTTGCAGTGTTGGAGAATCGGGATAGGTGGAGGAACTACAGAGGGGGCCAGGAGCATGGAGTACAGGCCAGGAGGAGAGATGATGATGCAGCAGAAGAGCCAGCAGAAGAATGTGACAGGGATTTGAGAAGTGGGAGGAGAAACACTTCCATGACATATCTAGTACTGACCCCTCTTTTCCTAAAAGGGAAAAACTTTCTGAGGACATGTGTATGAATTTTCTATTCAGGTATTGCTTTCATTTATTAGGAGGAGCAGACAAAATGGAATAGTTCTCTAGAGTCTGGTTCACCTGCTCTACTGGCTGTTATTCTGAGGACTGTAAACTGAGATGTAATCCAACTTGACTTTTAATAGTGAGCAAAGCTCTCTCCAATGCTTTAAAGTGAACTGCACTCCACAATCAGAGAGAATATGGAGTGGCAGACCATGCAGGCAGAAGATGTGTTCAACAAAAACGTGGGTCAGACAGGTCACAGATGGCAGTCTTATGAGAGGAATGAAATGAGCCATTTTAGAAAATAGATCCACAATACCACAGATGGTGGTGCAGCTTGCAGAGGAGGAAGATCAGAGATGAAATCCACGGCAATATGTTGCCTGGGAGAGTCCTAAATTGGTAGGTGTGAGAATTATGGGTAATGATTTAACCTTGTATGAATTGTATGTAATAATTTGACCCTGCTTATGAATTATGTGTGACTTACCCCTCCCAGATGTGTGTTTTGTTGTCCACAGGAAGTGTTAATTATTCAATTAACAATCTCCCAACCACACCACAGATACTGCCCTGGTAACAAAAGAAAGATTATACTTCAAAGCCAACATGATCATAATCAAAGTTTTGCATTATTTGTGCCTCCATAACTACCAGCTGCTTCTATGATCTCAAGTGGCAATGTTTTCAGTCAAAGGAAATCCAGGCAGTAGTGGAGCACAGGGGCAAGGGGTTGCCTGGGCACAGAAATCTTAGAGGGCAGAAATTTACTTGGAGGGAAATTCAGCATAAAACAAGCACACGCTTCTGCCTGACCCCACACTGTGTCATCCAAACTGTATATAAGGCAGTCTGAGTGGTGCTGTGTCTGCTTGTTTTATACTGAATTTCTTACCCAGTGATTGTAGCAGAAGGAGACCGAAACAGGTGCCAGACAGTGACTGCGAGGCTATGAGCCAATTATTTGGGGATTTATCACCCAAGGAAAAGAGAACATGAAGGAGGGTAATGCTGCACATTAAGAGTCAGTACCTCTAGTGAACAGAACTTTGAACCACAACTTTTATCCAGTGATGAGCATGGGATGATGTCCTCATCTCAGCCACTTTGAGTTTGCAGACAGCTTGGTCAGGAAGCAGAGGTGACATAGAGGTGTTCCACTTTAAATACAAGTCCAGGACATGGCAGCTGCAGTTCTGAAGAGCAGCACGGCCTCATCTATCTGAGCTCCAGTCTCCCAGACACTCCTGACACTGCTCCCCTGCTCCTGACACTGCTTCCCCTGCTCCTGACACTGCTCCCCCTAATCCAGACACTGCTCTTCCTGCTTCTGACACAGATCCCCCTGCTTCAGACACTGATCCCCCTGCTCCAGACACTGCTCCCCATGCTCCAGACACTGCTCCCCCTGCTCTTGACATTTCTCCAGACACTGCTCCCCCTGCTCCTGACGTTTGCTTCATTTTGGCACAGATTAGAATGATGAGGGGAAAAAATATATATATACATATATATATTTAAATTTAATATTAAGGGACATACTGTGTATTATACTAAATTTCAGGGCATCCACAGGGCATTACAGTGTGTATTATAGAGATGAGCGAATACGATTCGATTGAGATGGTATTCGATCGAATATTGCTATATTCGTAAGATTCGAATACAATCAAGTAGTGTGTCAAATACGCAGCAAACATTCGAAAGCCCTCCCATCGCACTTGGCGCTTTTTTTAATCCAATCACCATGCAGGGAGGCCATGAGGGACCCTGGGAGTATGCACACAGCATGATAACGGTGTCTACCCTCATTGGATGGCTGAACAACATTACCTCGAATATTTAAGACTTGACTTCCGCCTCTCGACCGCAGATGCGCTTTCAACCTAGTCAGGGAGAGTTCTTTGAGCAGGGAGAGATAGGTTTTAATAGCGTTTGGTTAGGCAGGAATACTACTGAACCCAAAAGTCCTTTTCAGGGCTAATATCCAGCAAAAAAGTCATCTCTGGAGTCTGCATCCAAAGCACTTCTCAGTGCTAAGAAATAGATGATATAACAGCAGCAGCAGCTGTATTCATTCCAGTACCCTGTGTGTACAAGTGACTTATAGTGTCCCTGGTTTAGCCCACTAAGGGCACGTCAACCTTATACCTATTGTGCCAGTAGCCCAGTAAAAGGGACGTTATACCTATTGTGCCAGTTGCCCAGTAAAAGGCAAGTGATACCTATTGTGCCAGTTGCCCAGTAAAAGGCATATGATACATATTGTTCCAGTAGCCCACAAAAAGGCACGTCATACATACATACATACATGAAAAGTCTGTACAGTAAATGCCCTCAATACTTGGTCGGGGCACCTTTTGCATGAATGACGGCATCAATGCGGCGTGACATGGAGGCAATCAGCTGATGGCACTGCAGAGGTGTTAATGAAGCCCAGATTGCTTTGATAGTGGCCTTAGGCTCATCTACATTGTTGGGTCTGGTGTCTTTCATCTTCCTCTTGACAATACCCCATAAATTCTCTATGGGGTTAAGGTCTGGCGAGTTTGCTGGCCAATCAAGCACAGTGATGCTATGGTTAGTAAACCAGGTATTGGTACATTTGACAGTGTGTACAGGTGCTAAATCCTGCTAGAAAATGAAAATTCCATCTCAAAAAATCTTTTCGGCACAGGGAAGCGTGAAGTGCTCTAAAATTTCCTGGTAGATGGCAGAGTTGACTTTGGTGTTGACGAAACACAGTGAACCTACACCAGCAGATGACATGGCTCCCCAAACCATCACTGATTGTGGAAACTTCACACTAGACCTCAAGCAGCTTTGATTGTGTGCCTTCTCCACTCTTCCACCAGACACTGGGACCTTGATTTCTAAATGAAATGCAAAATTTACTTTCATCTGAAATCAGCACCTTGGACCACTAATCAACAGTCCAGTTCTTCTTTTTCTTGGCCCAGATAAGATGCTTCTGGCATTGTTTATTGGTCAGGAGTGGCTTGACACATGGAATGCAACACTTGTAGCCCATGTCCTGCAGATGTCTGTATGTGGTGGCTTTTAAAGCACTGACTCCAGCAGCAGTCCACTCTGTGAATCTCTCCCGGTTGCTTGTGCACATTTTTCTACCACACTTTTTCCTTCCATTCACCTTTCCATTAATATGCTTTGATACAACACTCTGAGAACAGCCAGCTTCTTTAGCTATGAACTTTTCTCGCTTACCCTTCTTGTGCCTTTTGTTGATATTCAAATTTATTGCAAACCACTGTATTACAATAAAGGAGGCATAGAACAGTTTTTTGGGGGTACAGTGCATGGTAGTTTTTAATGGACACAGTGTGTGGAGCTGTTGTGGCACTTATATTTATATAGGCGATAAGGATGTGCTGAAAAATTAAGTAGCCAAAGATACTTTACCAGCAAGGTAAGGTACTGGGTTTATGCCTGGACTGGTGAAAAAAATGGCCCTAAATCATGGATTGATAACATTGTCTGAGTGCCTTTCACCATTGAATAGAGGGAGTGTTAACAGAGCAAAGGGTGCAGATTCTTGCTTTGCCACGGGCGCTTACAGCCTATTCTACACCACTGAACCCGGGTATGGAATTTCTATGCCAATTATTAATATTAAATAACCGTTTGGCATGAATAAGTGGGTAAAAATATGATCCAAAATTTAATGACTGTGTTGTTCTTCTAGGGGGTATTGAAAAGCTGTTATGTCAGGAATATTATTTAGGCCTATGTATAATAGGTGAAGTAATTGGTGTGAGTGTAAATAACCACCGGATTTAAACTTCCCTCTAACAGATAGTGCTACTCATCCAAGGTGAGCTTAATGACAAGCTATTTTGTATTCACAATAAAATTCTTAGCAACTGGTAATTTTTGTGTCATTAACTCACATCATCCCTCACTGCCAGGCTTTTGGCACCCATCCCATCGACTGTAGAAACCAAACCAAATCAACCATCAAACCCAAATAACAGTAAAACTTGGCAATCAATATATTGGGTTATATTCCCCACAAGCTAGTGAGTTGTTGGGGAATGCCAATACAAAGATAATATGTTGATCAGGTAGCTCTTCAATCATCTTCACCCATGTAGTTATTTTGCCTAGGTGCATAAAAAGTAAGTCCACTTTTAATGTTGAAATTTAAGTAGTAGATCATCTAGAAAATAATTTATTTATTCCATTAAAATAAGCTGATAGTTATCACTGGAGATATTATAAGGACTTTCTATTGTAGTGGGAAAAATAAACTTACTACATAGAAACCTAGTATATGCATAGTTGTCATTATCCGACTGTCATCCATAATATCTCATGATATTACATTGTATAACTCTACTTTACATGGCTATTTTCACACTGTGTAAAATAAAACACAAGAGAAGAAAAGGCATACAAATAACATCCATTATTACCATTTTTTAAGTGAAGTCAATGGAATGATGGCCATTTAATAAGTGTATTGAATAACAGACTTTATTAATGTTCATGACAATTAGTTACAGGTGTAATTTCTAGTTGTACACACAGCATTTGTTTTGTTTTTTTACCATCTTCACCACAAAATTTAATGGACCTTAATTAAGGAACCAAACACAAAAGGGCCATGTACCAACAGATTCTAGTTTAGCGGGTGCCCAAAACGAAAAATGATGAAAAGGCGGACGATTTTCATATTTTAAAAAGGTCCGTTTTTGCAGCAATTTAACTGACAGCAGTGGCAATGTATTAAAATCAATGGGAAGACGGATGTCTAATGCACACAGTGTACTGAATTTTTTTGCCGCGGATGTCAAAATAATGAACATGATCATTATTCTCGGACTTTTTTGCAAACAGCGGACGTTTTTTATTTGTAGTTCACACACAGTTCACCTTTTATCACCGTTCTTTCTCCATTTTTACTATTAAGTTCAATGGACTTTTCAATTAAGCTTCATCCAAAGTTGTCCACCCAAACTGAAATAATGTGCAAACATTAGTTATTGGGGAGGCCAGACAGCTTAATAACGTCCGTTATTTCAGACTCAAAATAACAGATGTCATTTTAAACGGAGCTGAAAAAAACGCTGTGTGAACATGGCCTTAGAGGAAAAAAATTATCAAAATGTAATATCTGCCGAAAAAATGAAAGTTTCACATTTTCCCTCCAACTTGCTTTAATTTCTGCGAAACACCCAAAGGGTTAATAAGCTTATAAAATGTTACTTTGAATACTTTGAGAGGTGCAGTTTTTACAGTAGAGAGATTTATGGGGGTAACTAACATACAGGCCCCACAAATCCACTTCAAAACTGGACTGGTCCCTAAAAAAATCAGAATTTGACATTGTCCTGATATTTGAAAAATCGCTGCAGAATTTTGAAGACCTCTAACATCTAAAGGCTGTGTTCACACATCATCAAAAATATTAAAATGGCGGACGATTTTCATATTTAAAATATCGTCCGTTTTTGCCGAGATTTAACTATGCATTGAATAATGGACGTTCTTGCCGCGCACGTCAAAATAATGAACATGAACATTATTTTCGGACATCTTTTGCAAACAGCGGACGTTTTTAATTTGTAGTTCACACACAGTTTTTTTTTTGTCACCGTTCTGTCTCAGTTTTTGCTAATAAATTCAATGGACTTTTCAATTAAGCCCCATCCAACGGCGAACTGGTAACCAAACTAGAATAATGTGCAAACACCCGTCAGTGCACTAAGGGGAGGTCAGGCAGCTAAATAACGTCCGTTATTTTAGACTCAAAATGACGGATGTCATTTTAAACAGAGCTGAAAAAACATTGTGTGAACATAGCCAAACAAGTAAAAGGATGTTCACCAAATGATCTCAGTATAAAGTAGACATGTTTTAGATGTTGCAGTAATTAGTTCATGTGGCATGACTATTTTTCTCAGAAAAAGAGAATTTTGAATATAAACTATTGTAAATTTTTCAAATTTTTGTGCAAATGTGTTTTTTACAAAAAATACTTAGCGTATCAACCAAAGTATACCACAAAAATAAAGAGAAAAAAATTTTCAGAATAACTGCGATAGTTAAAAGCATTGGAGAGTTATCACTACATAAAGAGAGACAGGTCAGATTTGAAAAATAGACCGTGGTCCCTACGGCCAAAACAGGCTGCGGAGGAAAGGGGTTAAGAAATATAATCATAACTTCATATATATTTGTATGGTAAGGATAATATTTTAAGTAAGAATTTAAAAATATTGTTTATCTTAAAAAGTATACAACAGATATATTTTACATAAACTATGAAGCTCAGTTTATTTCAATCTAATAATCACTATTAACATTTGATGTATATAGAAGAGTAGGTCAAGAAATGCCATATTACAAAAACTGACAATTTCAAAATCAAATAAAGAAAACCATTAGTAAGGTCTCCAACTAAAATGTATTCAATGCATTTTTTTCACAAACATTTATCTTTTGATATATACAGTAACTATATATATGTATATATATATATATATATATATATATATATATATATATAGCCCCCCATAAACTAAGTACTATGTAATTTGTAATAATTTGTGCAAAAATATCTTTGAAATGTGAATGTATACCATATATTCTGTGACAAATATAATGAGAATACATAATTATTTCCCCTACTGCACCCTACAAACTCTCATTTTAAAATGCTTAAATGCCTAGGAAGCCTGGAATACACCAATATCCAATGGCCCAAGACATAATATTAAATAGGGACTGTCATTTAGTTGGATAAATTGTGTATTCTCTACATTTATTATGCAGCATATATTGAGGATCAGTGCCTTTATGACTGGCATTAAGGAGAAAGGATGACCACATGGATAAAGAATGTTTAAAAAACTCATAAATGTTTACTAGATTTAAAGGAATCTTAGTATCCTGTTTACTATGGAGGCTTGCCAGAGGCAAATATTGGAGGGAATATTTCTACACTGATAGTGAATGAGTGATGTATGATCTGGCAATGAATATTTTATGTGGCATTCTGGACACAACTAATATCTTGACTACTCTCTTTCTATATGAAAAATAAAGACTTTACCAGACTGAAGCCATTTGTTTCAAGCTAAAGGGAAAAGAACACTTTGTAGAGCAATACAATGTTGGTTCTTTCAGTCCTTTGAACGCAGGAAAATAAAATTTTAAGTGTTATTGAATGTGGAAAAAGTTTGCATGAGCTGCATTAACTCTAAACAGAGGAGACACTGTGCTTTCCCGATCTATCATTATGACTTCCTCTATAAGAATATACCAAAATCATTTTGCTTTAACGAGTATTTTGCTTTGCAAAAAGAAAAAGAAAAGAAAAAGAAATTATTATGCGTGAGACTGGACAAAAAAGATTCTATCACTGTGGACAAAAAAAAATTCTATCACTGCAACTTTTCTTCTTATGTTTACTTTATTGTTGTAGCAATATACCTGGCCAAATACCAGGAATGTTTAGAAGGTATTGGTAAAAAGATATAGGCTTAGGCTATGTTCACACTGCGTATGTTTCCGGCCGTAGTGCGAACCGCGAATATACGCACGTAGTTTTGAGGTTGATGCGTTCGATTGAAAGTATACGATATACGCCCGCACAGTGCACACTACGTATGAGCTTACGGCCGGATCGTATACGGCGCCGTGAAAAATGAACAAGACCATTGTTTGAGGACGGAAATGTTCCAACTCACGGCCGTGGATTTCCATGCGGTCCCGTACGGAGTACTTATTTCAGCCAAAAGGTTCTGTGTGGTTTACGGAGCTGGGCAAAGATTTTCAAGTAAATGACCTGTTTCAGATCGCTTCGAAACAAGCTAGGGAAGCATAACTGTACTACGGGCGTATGTTCGCGGTTCATGCGCATCCGGCCCCATGTCGATTTTTCCCGCGCCCGTAGTTTCAGCAGCACATGTACGGCGGCGTATGAAATACGGCCGGACTCATACGCAGTGTGAACATAGCCTAAAAGTGAAAGTAAAAATCCAGGACAGGTAGGGGAGGTGGAAATATAACAAAGAAGCTATAAATACAAAGCCATATGATGCCTTTGCAGTTGTAGCGCCACCAGCTCACTGTCAGCCTACAATCTCCAGTTTTCAACTAGTTCCTGCGTCATCACGACCCGGCAGGAATTAGATGCTTAGCCAGTCAGTGACTGCAGAGGGGTCCCACCTTAGTCACTGACTGGCTAATCAAGTATTTCTGAGCTAAGTCGTGACATCACAGAAACAGGAGATTTAAGAGAAATGTGGATGAGTGGGAGCAATGGCCCTGCAGGGGCAGGTAAGTATAGCTTCTTTATTGTGTTCCAACCTCTCCCTGCCCACCTTGGAATGTTATATTTTACCAGAGTTGACCATTACTCTGTAAGATGCAGTTCACATTCCAAACAGTTGACACTGTTAGATAGCTGTTAGGTCAAGGTGACATATGGTACCTTCTGCATACCACTTCATGCTTCCAGAATATAAAAAATAAATATATATATATATATATATATATATATATATATATATATATATATATATTCTCCTGTGAAAATTGTCAGAGAGGCTTTCCCAAGATCCTGATCTGCTCCAAGATGGAACATCTCCATACTACCCCTCCCATACATTGCTAAGCTTGATTGACAGCTGCAAGCTGAGCTCCAAGCAGGATAGGGAATGGGAGGGTTGAAGGTGTTGCAGCTTGGGAAAGCCTCTCCAACACTTTTCACTGGAGAGAAAGGAAAACATTTTTCAACATTCTGGAGGCACATCTAGATATATGAAAGGCACTGTGTGTTTCCTTGAACTTACAGCTATCTAACAGCGTAGTATAGGATGAGTTTTTATTACTGATCTGCATGTCTGTGTGGAGAAAAGGCTTTTTTATGGTCATCATTTTGCTGCCAAAATGCATCGGTTTAATGCAAATTATGGCCATAATTTGCCTAAAACAGATGTGTTTTGGCAACAAAATGACAGCCATAATGTAACCAAGAACATGACATTATGGCAGGCCCTTAAAGGGAAACTGACAGCATGGATATGCCAATCACATGAGCAGTGCATACTTACATTCTGCGCTTCTCTGTGATCTGGCGTGTTCATGAAAAATGATCGTTATCCAGGGCTGACAGTGTCACTTAGGTGTGTTTGTGACACTGTCAATGCCTGCCCGGCATACCATGCTCTCTGGACGCTTCTGTGCCTTCAGTCACTGCTGTGTGCTGAGGTCGGCACAGACAGGGACACCGGACACACAGGCCTCACCAGATTGTAAGCTGCACCTCACTAGAGACCAGCACCTCACAGTTTGAGAAGCGCTGGCCTAGACCATCAGTGAAAAATCCCTCCTGCCTAAACAGGCAATTCAAACAGATGGGAAAGATGGTTACACTTTTTGTAGACCTGCAATGGATACCACATTATGAGTAAACAGTTGCACCAATACAATATAGCTTAGTAATTGCACCAGGTCTCCTGCAGCTTTGCATTTCAAAGGGTAAAATCAGTTGGGGAATCATTCAAAAATAGCTGGCATCCTGGGGTAAAACCTGTAGTTCAGATCACCTTGTACTGTGTGTTTTTAATGGTTTCAGCACTACTGTATGATGCTACTGTAGATTACAGTGTGTTAGTCGCTGGCAAGATCTGTGTTACCAATAATACCAGTATACAAATAATACCACCACACCATCACTGCCACTACAACCATATTGCTACTGAATAAAATCCTATATTATACTAATACCACTATCCCACTATAGAGTGGCCATATACTGGTAGATACCAGCTCTAAACAGACTCTGTAGACCTTACAAATATTGACAGAGACTTAACAGATATCCAGTAACTCACAAGTGACAGCTTCTCTGATTGGAGCTACTGGCCCAGGCCTTTAGTCTTCTCTGCAGAGTCTGCTAGAGAAATGTATTTGTTTCCTTCCTCTAGCTCATATAGCAATAGGCCTCCTCAGGGTCCTATTTAGTAGTTTGGTCACCCTCTGTGCCCCCATAGAACAAGTGCTCTCTAAACCCCCAAATAGTAGTTAGATTCCTCTGTATCCCATAGAATAGTTAGGTTTCCCTCTGTACTTCCGCATACTATTTAGGCCACCTCTATGCATCCATACAGTAGTGAGGCCTCCTCTGAGCATCCTGTGTGCATCCCTGCAGCTAACACCCCCCGTAAGGATTCCTCTTTAAAAAGTTCCTCAGTAAATGTTTTACCCCTATAGGTAGTTATGTGAATGTAAAAATCCCCCCCCCCCCCCTTCTCTATCCCTATGTCGGCATATCGCTGCCTGCGGCCACAAAAGTGACTGGCAGGGTGGAAAGCCAATGTCAGTGAGTTGCATTTAACTATAAGCGCTCATTACAACCACTTTATAGTTAAAGTGTTGCATGGCAGCAGCGGCAGGCAGCATGGAAAGGTAAGTAGATCAATTACTCAATGATCCTGATGCTGCTGCCCACACTGGTTGCACATAGCTAAGCAGAGAATGTGATGGTGTAATCTATATGGGCATTAAAACGTCCACTAGGCTCTTGGTAAAACACAATGGGAATCAAAAGAATCCATGCTCTACTGTATGGAAAAGGTTAAAGTACTGAACTGTACATTGAAATTAAAGATGACCAAATGTTCCTCTGTATGGAGAGGATGGAAGAGACAATGACAGCCAAATGGTTGTATGGCTGTCAGTTATTGAAGGTACATGACCATCTTTACTTTGCTAAACTGATGGAGCATCTCTCTAGAGAGAGGACTACTCTTCATGTTTCACAACTATGAAGTGTATTAGACCACTAAGTTAGTTCTACAAAGCCCAAGATTACTGTGCACCTAGTATATTCTGCAACTATGAAGCATGTCACACTACTTTGAAGATAAGGTTCTGTGTCATCCCACAAGGGAACACCTTTTACAAGAATGATATTTAACTCCTTGTCAATAAGGGTGATATGAAGCTGTGTCAGAAATACAAAGCACTAACCATTATATAAATGTGTAAAGGCTTCATGAAGCACAGACTTTTGGACTTGTTTTCTATCACATTATTCATTGTTTTTACATTTTTAACGGTAATACTTCTGTGTTTACATCTTTTTTGAGCAAATTTCTATTTATACTTCATTGTACCCTTCAGTTTAAAGGTATACTCACCTTTTCAATTCCCTGTGGCTCATGCTCTGACATTTCCCTGGTTCCTCACCAGTCTGTATTCGCACAGCTTATCTTCAATATGTTGAACCCATCGACTATTACAACCAACCATTGGATGCAATAGTCACATGTCAAGAGGAACTGGACCTGGGTAAACAAAGATCTATAGAGGGGGGGTGACAGCATAGGAAAGCCACAGGAATAAAAAAAAAAAAAAAAAAAGATAACAATGTGTATTCGAAAAATTATGGTACTGAAAAATCCTTTTAAATTCTTTTTTTTCTTTCTTTATATCAGAATTAACAAAAATAAAGGTAAAAGAAATATACTAATTTTAAAGAATAGTCAGCAGGGTTTTTTTTAGTCGCACAGTTACCATACTAACATTGTCTTTATTAAAGTTTTTTTGGCTAGATGTTATTCTTTGTTTTTTTGTTGTGTTTTGCTAAAGTAAGCCATAAAGCTTTTATATACTGTAAAAAGAACCGCACATTCCTTCACAGTACATGTTGTTGTGTATTCCTTACATATACAGTTTAATATTGTAATCACTTGAGCATGATAAAAACAGGAGATGAGGCTGTAATTTTAATGATACGCAAAAGTATAGTTTTTTTTCTGGGAGGAACATGTACTCATCACTATTTTTTGTATAATGTAGATGAAATTGTTCTATAAATGATGCATAGCATTTTACGGAAACCAGCTAACACAGCAGTAAGTCATGTAACTGTATCTGAAATGTGAAAAGCAATTATGGAAGTATGTCCTGTCTGAGCAGAATGCTTCCCTATGCCATTTGGCTACCAAATAGCAGAAGCATTTGAAAGTGATATTAATACTGTTTGTAATGCAAACATATGTGAAAATGCTTGTCTATACATACTGAGATATAAACAGGGCTTATTGCAGTTTGCACAGGTATTAATGAACGCAAACCATTAAAAACGTGTGGTGCAGTGTCCCCACCTAATCAATGCATTATATACACAAAACCTTAGGGATCTAACCAATAATAAAAGTTTAACTTTCTTTAAGAAATAAACCAGTAACCTGTAGGAGTTACGTGAATTCATCAAGTCTATTTGGCTTAAATCTTGTGCATGATGTAAGGCATCATATTGTCAGTGGATCTCCCTAAATGCAGTTGGGTTTGTGAGTAGTCTGAAGACATATATCTCACATGTATAGACAGTTTTAACTTGTCAGCTTTGTAATTTGTCAATATACTTAAATGTCTAAGGGTGCGTTCACACATACAGGATCTGCAGCAGATCTGCAGCAGATTTGATGGCGCGGATATCAAGTTGCACATTCAAAGCAAATCTGCGCCATCAAATCTGCTTCAGATCCTGTAATGTGTGTGCTACCAGGGCCACCTTAACAGGCCACCTTAAGAGACCACCCACCTCCTTTATGCTCAGCTCACTAGAAACTCTGCAACTTTCTGCTTTAGCAGATATCGTGCAATAGGTACCTTTGCCCCCTACATCAGCCTGCTAAGCTATCTATCTATCTATTTATCAGGGGCAGGCTGCAAGTCCACCCAGCCTGTCTTCACCCAGTATGTTATAGGGCTGCCCCGTGGCCTCTTACCCATTGTTGGACTGGGCCACTGGAGGATCCCTCTCGATACCATCCCTACAAGGCTGAGCAACTGCGTGGGCCACCGAAGGCTAGGGGGACCCTGACACCAGCCTAAGCCCTAAACCCCTGGCAACCCTTGCCCCCAACCTTGCTGAGCCTGCCCCCCTACCACCACTGTTCTCTGTGTCACAGCCACCCACTTGGAACCCGGACCTCACTCAGCAGTGTCTCAGAACCTGGAACGTGATCTTTCCAGAAAGCGCAATCATATGACATCATCCGTCATGCAGCTGACAGGCTGGATAAGACAGACAAGTTTGTGTGTGTGTGTGTGTGTGTGTGTGTGTTGGGGACTATGAAGGGGGACAATATTACTATATGGCCTCAGCTGAGAGGACATTATTAGTATGGAGACACAGCACAGGGGACATTATTACTATGGGGGTGATGCAGGAGACATTATTACTATGGGGGCACAGAATTGGAGCATTATTACTATATGAGGCACAGCAGGAGCATTATTACTATATGGAGACACAGCATAGGGGCCATTATTACTATATGGAAGGGTACAGCAGGCCAGGAATATTATTACTATGGGGGCACAGCACAGGGAGCCCAACTACTATATGGAAAGAGGGGGCTTAACTACTATATAGGGACACAGAGGATGTGTAAATTGTGTGTGAGAAAACCCTAAAAATCTTTGTCTGGCAGATTCTGTGGAGATGAGTTGTGTCCAGGAAAAGTCTTCAGGATGGTTGGGCAAGATGGAAAAGAAAGCGAAAAGTGAGCAACTGTGATCAGAGAGGATGTCACCTGTGACTCATTAGTATTTGCACTTTAGTCACTTACATAGTACGCAAAGCCTGTGTACCATTGGTGTCTACCTCTAAATGGGTCAGTCTATGGGGGTGATACTGGTATTTGTACAGTGTATGTTATTAAGTAGGACTTTTATTATTTACTAGTCATGTAACTGTAGGAAATACCTGTGCAAAATACTGTAAGCCCTGTTTATATCTCAGTATGTAAAGACAAGCATTTTCACATATGTTTGCATTACAAACAGTATTAATATCACTTTCAAATACTTGTTTCTGCTATTTGGTAGCCAAATTGCATAGGGAAACATTCTGCTCAGACAGGACATACTTCCATAATTGCTTTCCACATTTCAGATACAGTTACATGACATGGTACTTGTAGGGGTAGCACAATGTGAGGGTGCAGGTGTAGCGAGTAAAAGAGTACAGATTCTAGCAACCAAACTGAGACTTTACTGTAAAGCTTCACTGCAATACAAAGTAGAACAATCAGTTCACTAGGTGCAGATGGAGGTAATTGAAGTGCTTGAGGTAGTGACTTTGGAAAAACAGTTGATGAATCAACAAACAAAGAAAAAGCCATGTCACACATACAAAGGTGGCACATCCCCAGAAAAAAGATGGAATAGACTGTATGCTCAAGTGAAAAATGATACCAATTTTATTATTAAAAACTATTAAAAACTACAAAATGCAAGACATACATAATAAAATCCATTAAAACCACAACATGCAAAGGGCCCATGTCAAATGTAACCATGTAAACATAGAACCAGGACATACCGACATGTGTAAATATTGTGACCCCCCCTATGGCTAATGATATTGACTCACAACTGGAATAATGTGATGCTGTCAGAGTATAAATAATAAAGTCTGTATAAATGACTAGACTCTATGGACACAAAGCAAAAAAGTGGCAAAAAGAGTAAGAAAAGAGATGAGAGCCAAATAAGTAAATCAGATATCACCAAGGGGGAAATCCATGTCGGGTCCAAGAAACCCCACGCGTTCCATCTCTGTCACAAGACTTTCTCAAGGGTGCAAATACAGGGACTTACTACACATACATATAGCACTTGTAATTAATGGAGATTAGTTACCTTATCCGCAAATAAATCAATAATTATGTCTCTTACTGAATACAGATCTTGATCCGTGCCTCCAACATGGCCGCGGCGTTGCCAAAAATCCAATGCGCATGCGTGTGATGTTAGTACCGCCTCCTGATGGATGTAGGCGATGACGTGTATGGTTCAACTTTATTTATATCGGATAAATACCAACAAAATGACACTACAAGAACCGGCATGAACTACACATTGACATAGCTGTTTGTCAGTTCAAAACCCTAAGCCTCATTGCGCACCACACGTTAATCACATCATCTGCATTATACCTCCACCAAAACACAGAAATTAAACACTTATACAGCATCTATAATGCAGATGATGTGATTACCGTGTGGTGGACCCCGACATGGATTCCCCCCTTGGTGATATCTGATTTACTTATTTGGCTCTCATCTCTTTTCTTACTCTTTTTGCCACTTTTTGCTTTGTGTCCATAGAGTCTAGTCATTTATACAGACTTTATTATTTATACTCTGACAGCATCACATTATTCCAGTTGTGAGTCAATATCATTAGCCATTGGGGGGGTCACAATATTTACACATGTCGGTATGTCCTGGTTCCATGTTTATTTGACATGGGCCCTTTGCATGTTGTGGTTGTAATGGATTTTATTATGTATGTCTTGCATTTTGTAGTTTTTGTTTAATAATAAAATTGGTATCATTTTTCACTTGAGCATACAGTCTATTCCATCTTTTTTTTCTCGGGATGTGCCACCCTTGTATGTGTGACATGGCTTTTTCTTTGTTTGTTGATTCATATACCTTCTCATGTCATATTGGGTTGAGCACCCCACTTCACTGATTTAGTAGTGCCTTGTCCTTTGGTGTTTTTTGCTTGGAAAAACAGTTGATAGGAAGAGTGCAGTTGCACTTGAGTATGGTGTAACTTGACTGAGACTACGTATAAGGGACCGTCTTGGGGACCTTGTGTAATGTAAATTAATGTAATGTAATGAAAATTGTAGATTCACACTGAAGGCATCAAAACTATGAATTAACACATGTGCAAATACATACTTAACAAAAAAGTGTGAAACAACTGAAAATATGTCTTATATTCTAGGTTCTTCAAAGTAGCCGCCTTTTGCTTTGTTTACTGCTTTGCACTCTTGGCATTCTCTTGATGAGCTTCAAGAGGTAGCCACCTGAAATGGTCTTCCAACAGTCTTGAAGGAGTTCCCAGATATCTCTGTGATTAGTCTGTACTAAGTACAGTCTGTACTGTATATCTTAGGATATCTCTCATTACATACTATATAGCATGTGAGCGAGTACTAGGTCTAAAGGTGTGCTCAGGGGCTTGAGACATCTCGTCTGGAGGCGAGCCGTGCCCATCTTGGTGTGATGTCACGACCTAGGATGACTCTGATGCGGGGTTGGGGTTGCCCGATGGGGCTGGTCTGTCTTAATTAGAGCCACAGCCAATCACAAGGGCGGTCCATGGCTGGAAACGCTGTCCCCAATACTCTAGGAGTGCTCTAGATTGCAGTATCTACATTATATGGCTTTAACCCCTTATGGCATGATGACAGGGACGAAATGCTTAATTAGAGTATTGTGGCTGGCCTTCACAGCCACAGCCAATCACAAGGGTGGTCCATAGTTGGAAAGCTGGCCCCAATACTCTAGGAGTGCTCTAGCTTGCAGTATCTACATTGTATGGCTTTAACCCCTAATGGCATGATGACAGGGGCGAAGGAAGGGCCTTAGAGTGGGTGGCTATCTTCCTTCCCCGCATTGATGGGGGGAGAGTAATAATAGGGGGTGGGCCACTAGCCTGCTACTCATGGGCCAGTGGTGTGTGCCTGCTCCCCAGGCTAAAATTTGCCATCTCCAAAATGTCACGTGACTGAAACTAGGGCTTATTTTGGAGCAGGGCTTGTATTTCAAACTTATTCCAAAAACCCTGCAAAATCAGGCAACGCTTTATTTTCGTGGTAGGGCATATTTTCGGATAAACTACTTTATACTTTACCATCAGCCAGAGAAATGTGAATTGATAGCGGACAGAAAGAATAGAGAAGGGAAGATGAATCATTCATTTTAATACAGACAATTGTCTTCAACCATTAGAAAGAGACTAGACCAAATCTGCAAGCTAACTCAGATTGTCCTATGTAATCATGGGAAGTTAGTACTATAAAGAGAGGGTTAAACACTGGCCAGTATTATGCCTAAATATGGTAACCTGTCTTGATTTTACTTGAACTTAAAATTTAGTTGAATTAACCAGTTTTATCTGATGTGCTAACCCCAATTTTCAGAAGGCGTCAGAGGGTGTTCAATCACTGAATTAGGCTGTGACAGGCTGTGGAGGTGGAAGAGATCAGGAATGAAAGATGACCTGTCATTTCTCCTGACAAGTCTGCAGATCTTTTCATAAAACTCTTATGCTGTTCCGTTATTCCTCTTGGATATATACCAATAAATTGGTAACTGAGTATTACCTCTCCACTTGCCAATGTGGCATGTCCCTACACTCAATATGACTGGATAGGGTAACACCCCATTAACAAGCCAAAGATTAACACCTAGTAGTCCATTTATTTATGCATTTCTAGAAAGAATACCAGGAATGGAGGAATGGTCCATTGTAAGCAAATATTCCAGAGCATTGTAATTTTATGGAATTTTTTTTTTACTAAAAAGAAGCCTGTCAGGATATTTGATAGATCCTCA